>NW_025746766.1:2500-85000 GCF_021184085.1 Oncorhynchus gorbuscha
CTCATACCCTACCTCATATACCTGTAAGTAGTACACACACTACCTCATACCCTACCGCATATACCTGTAAGTAGTACACACACTACCTCATACCCTACCTCATATACCTGTAAGTAGTACACACACTATACACTACCTCACACACTACCTCATATACCTGTAAGTAGTACACACACTACACACTACCTCACACACTACCTCATACCCTACCTCATATACCTGTAAGTACTATACACACTACCTCATACCCTACCTCATATACCTGTAAGTAGTATACACACTACCTCACACCCTACCTCATACCCTACCTCATACCCTATCTCATACACTACCTCACATACCTGTAAGTAGTATACACCCTACCTCATACCCTACTTCATATACCTGTAAGTAGTATACACACTACCTCATACCCTACCTCATATACCGGTAAGTAGAATACACACTACCTTATACCCACCCTCATATTCTACCTCATACCCTACCTCATATACATGTAAGTAGAATACACACTACCTCATACCCTACCTCACACACTACCTCATACCCTACCTCATATACCTGTAAGTAGTACACACACTACACACTACCTCACACCCTACCTCATATACCTGTAAGTAGTATACACCCTACCTCACACCCTACCTCATACCCTACCTCATACCCTACCTCATATACCTGTAAGTAGTTTACACACTACCTCATAGCCTACCTCATATACCTTTAAGTAGTACACACACTATCTCATACCCTACCTCATATACCTGTAAGTAGTACACACACTACACACTACCTCACACACTACCTCATACCCTACCTCATATACCTGTAAGTAGTATACACACTACACACTACTTCACACACTACCTCATACCCTACCTCATATACCTGTAAGTACTATACACACTACCTCACACCCTACCTCATATACCTGTAAGTAATATACACACTACCTCATACCCTACCTCACACACTACCTCATACCCTACCTCATACCCTACCTCATATACCTGTAAGTAGTATACACACTACCTCATACCCTACCTCATATACCTGTAAGTACTATACACACTACCTCACACCCTACATCACATACCTGTAAGTAGTATACACACTACCTCATACCCTACATCACATACCTGTAAGTACTATACACACTACACACTACCTCACACACTACCTCATACCCTACCTCATACCCTACCTCATATACCTGTAAGTAGTATACACACTACACACTACCTCACACCCTACCTCATATACCTGTAAGTACTATACACACTACACACTACCTCACACACTACCTCATACCCTACCTCATATACCTGTAAGTAGTACACACTACACACTACCTCATACCCTACCTCATATACCTGTAAGTAGTATACACACTACCTCATACCATACCTCTTACCCTACCTCACATACCTGTAAGTAGTATACACACTACCTCATACCCTACCTCATACCTTACCTCATATACCTGTAAGTAGTACACACTACACACTACCTCATACACTACCTCGCATACCTGTAAGTAGTATACACACTACTTTATACCCTACCTCATATACCTGCAAGTAGTATACACACTACCTCATACCCTACCTCATATACCTGTAAGTAGTATACACACTACACACTACCTCATACCCAACCTCATATACCTGTAAGTAGTATACACACTACCTCATACACTACCTCATATACCTGTAAGTAGTATACACACTACCTCATACCCTACCTCATATACCTGTAAGTAGTATACACACTACCTCATACACTACCTCGCATACCTGTAAGTAGTATAAACACTACTTTATACCCTACCTCATATACCTGTAAGTAGAATACACACTACCTCATACCCTCTCTGTGAATGATGTTGATCTGGTAGATGTTCTGTGGTCCTGATAGATGTTCTGTGTCTAGCGTACGTACCGTGTACCAAAGGATGTCCATGTTGAGCCGGAGAGGTTTGCTGTTGACCTCATCAGTCGACTGGAGGCAGTTCTGAGAGAGAGAGAAGCACAGGAGAGACTGGAGGAGAGACTGAAGAGGGTCAGACTGGTACGTACTGGGAGGGTGTGTGTGTGACATCTGTGATGTGTGCGAGGTTTGGATGTGTGTGTGTGTGTGTGCGTGGTTTGGATGTGTGTGTGTGTGTGCGTGGTTTGGATGTGTGTGTGTGTGCGTGGTTTGGATGTGTGAGGTTTGGATGTGTGTGTGTGCGTGTGCGAGGTTTGGATGTGTGTGTGTGCGTGGTTTGGATGGTAATCATCACACACACTAACCTGCTTCTCCTCTAACCCCGCCCTTCTTTCCTTTCCTGCTCTGTGATAGGAGGAGGAGGGTGACGACGCCGACGTCTCCATGGTAAACTCCCTCCCCCCCTACGGCAACAAGCCCCTCCCCCCCTCCACCTCGTCCCTCTTCCCCCACTACGGGTCCCGTTATTCAGAGACCTCGTACAACGGTGTTCTGGCGCTACAGGACGCACACGAGGAGAACCCGGAGGCCATCTTGGACGAACACGTGCAGAGAGTGATGGAGACGCCGGGGTGTCAGTCACCAGGCACCGGGAGACACTCGCCCAAGTCCCGCTCCCCCGACGGAGGGGTGTACCCTCCACCTCACTCTGGGAGAACCCAGTGGCCTCCAGGGGTGAAAGGTCACAAGCCAGGAGCCAAGGGAGGGGACCCAATGGGGATGGGAGCAGGTATGTTGATGTTGTCTTTATTTATCCAGCTTAGTCTCTTTTTACATTTGTATTTATTTTTTATTTTTTTTACCCCTTTTTCTCCCCGAATTCGTGGTGTCCAATTGTTTTTAGTAGCTACTATCTTGTCTCATCGCTACAACTCCCGTACGGGCTCAGGAGAGACGAAGGTTGAAAGCCATGCATCCTCTGATACACAACCCAAACAAGCCTCACTGCTTCTTAACACAGCGCGCATCCAACCCGGAAGCCAGCCGCACCAATGTGTCGGAGGAAACACCGTGATCCTGGCAACCTTGGTCGTTGGTGCGCGATGGTCGTTGGTGCGCGATGGTTAACCAAGATTTTTTTTTTAGTCGAGCAGTAACAAATATATCTAAAAAATAAAATGTATGGCACACAAGACACCTGTCTGATTCACACCTGTCTGATTCACACCTGTCTGATTCACACCTGTCTTAGTGGACAGAGGAGGACTGGCCACCCCTCAGAGCCTGGTTCCTCTCTAGGTTTCTTCCTAGGTTCTGGCCTTTCTAGGGAGTTTTTCCTAGCCACCATACATCTTCATCTGCATTGCTTGCTGTTTGGGGTTTTAGGCTGGGTTTCTGTACAGCACTTTGTGACATCAGCTGATGTAAGGGCTTTATAAATACATTTGATTGATTGACTAGTCCATTGCGGAGGCCTGTCTGGGTGGACTAGTCCATTGCGGAGGCCTGTCTGGGTGGACTAGTCCATTGCTGAGGCCTGTCTGAGTGGACTAGTCTATTGCGGAGGCCTGTCTGAGTGGACTAGTCCATTGCGGAGGCCTGTCTGGGTGGACTAGTCCATTGCGGAGGCCTGTCTGGGTGGACTAGTCCATTGCGGAGGCCTGTCTGAGTGGACTAGTCCATTGCGGAGGCCTGTCTGAGTGGACTAGTCCATGGCGGAGGCCTGTCTGGGTGGACTAGTCCATGGCGGAGGCCTGTCTGGGTGGACTAGTCCATTGCGGAGGCCTGTCTGAGTGGACTAGTCCATTGCGGAGGCCTGTCTGAGTGGACTAGTCCATTGCTGAGGCCTGTCTGAGTGGACTAGTCCATTGCTGAGGCCTGTCTGAGTGGACTAGTCCATTGCTGAGGCCTGTCTGGGTGGACTAGTCCATTGCTGAGGCCTGTCTGGGTGGACTAGTCCATTGCGGAGGCCTGTCTGAGTGGACTAGTCCATTGCGGAGGCCTGTCTGGGTGGACTAGTCCATTGCGGAGGCCTGTCTGGGTGGACTAGTCCATTGCGGAGGCCTGTCTGGGTGGACTAGTCCATTGCGGAGGCCTGTCTGGGTGGACTAGTCCATTGCGGAGGCCTGTCTGGGTGGACTAGTCCATTGCGGAGGCCTGTCTGGGTGGACTAGTCCATTGCGGAGGCCTGTCTGGGTGGACTAGTCCATTGCGGAGGCCTGTCTGAGTGGACTAGTCCATTGCGGAGGCCTGTCTGGGTGGACTAGTCCATTGCGGAGGCCTGTCTGGGTGGACTAGTCCATTGCGGAGGCCTGTCTGGGTGGACTAGTCCATTGCGGAGGCCTGTCTGGGTGGACTAGTCCATTGCGGAGGCCTGTCTGGGTGGACTAGTCCATTGCGGAGGCCTGTCTGGGTGGACTAGTCCATTGCGGAGGCCTGTCTGGGTGGACTAGTCCATTGCGGAGGACTAGTCCATTGCGGAGGCCTGTCTGGGTGGACTAGTCCATTGCGGAGGCCTGTCTGAGTGGACTAGTCCATTGCGGAGGCCTGCCTGGGTGGACTAGTCCATTGCGGAGGCCTGTCTGGGTGGACTAGTCCATTGCGGAGGCCTGCCTGGGTGGACTAGTCCATTGCGGAGGCCTGTCTGGGTGGACTAGTCCATTGCGGAGGCCTGTCTGGGTGGACTAGTCCATTGCGGAGGCCTGTCTGGGTGGACTAGTCCATTGCGGAGGCCTGTCTGGGTGGACTAGTCCATTGCGGAGGCCTGTCTGGGTGGACTAGTCCATTGCGGAGGACTAGTCCATTGCGGAGGCCTGTCTGGGTGGACTAGTCCATTGCGGAGGCCTGTCTGGGTGGACTAGTCCATTGCGGAGGCCTGCCTGGGTGGACTAGTCCATTGCGGAGGCCTGTCTGAGTGGACTAGTCCATTGCGGAGGCCTGTTTTCTTGTTAATGCATTCAATAATATTCCAGTCTTTACGAGTTCTCAATTAATTCATTGTCTTTTGTTTGTAGCGATCCTGTCAATCTTGAGTAACGACACACACCTGATTACACAGTAGTAGTCCTATAGGCTACCTGAACTGCATAGTAGTAGTCCTATAGGCTACCTGGCCTGATTTACACATAGTAGTAGTCCTATAGGCTACCTGAACTGCATAGTAGTAGTCCTATAGGCTACCTGGCCTGAATAGTAGTAGTCCTATAGGCTACCTGGCCTGATTTACACATAGTAGTAGTCCTATAGGCTACCTGGCCTGCATAGTAGCAGTCCTATAGGCTACCTGGCCTGATTTACACATAGTAGTAGTCCTATAGGCTACCTGGCCTGAATAGTAGTAGTCCTATAGGCTACCTGGCCTGAATAGTAGTAGTCCTATAGGCTACCTGGCCTGAATAGTAGTAGTCCTATAGGCTACCTGGCCTGAATAGTAGTAGTCCTATAGGCTACCTGGCCTGAATAGTAGTAGTCCTATAGGCTACCTGGCCTGAATAGTAGTAGTCCTATAGGCTACCTGGCCTGAATAGTAGTAGTCCTATAGGCTACCTGGCCTGCATAGTAGTAGTCCTATAGGCTACCTGGCCTGATTTACACATAGTAGTAGTCCTATAGGCTACCTGAACTGCATAGTAGTAGTCCTATAGGCTACCTGGCCTGATTTCACATAGTAGTAGTCCAATAGGCTACCTGGCCTGATTACACATAGTAGTAGTCCTATAGGCTACCTGGCCTGAATAGTAGTAGTCCTATAGGCTACCTGGCCTGAATAGTAGTAGTCCTATAGGCTACCTGGCCTGATTTACACATAGTAGTAGTCCTATAGGCTACCTGGCCTGAGTAGTAGTAGTCCTATAGGCTACCTGGCCTGATTTCACATAGTAGTAGTCCTATAGGCTACTTGGCCTGAATAGTAGTAGTCCTATAGGCTACCTGGCCTGAATAGTAGTAGTCCTATAGGCTACCTGGCCTGAATAGTAGTAGTCCTATAGGCTACCTGGCCTGATTTACACATAGTAGTAGTCCTATAGGCTACCTGGCCTGAGTAGTAGTAGTCCTATAGGCTACCTGGCCTGATTTCACATAGTAGTAGTCCTGTAGGCTACCTGGCCTGAATAGTAGTAGTCCTATAGGCTACCTGGCCTGAATAGTAGTAGTCCTATAGGCTACCTGGCCTGAATAGTAGTAGTCCTATAGGCTACCTGGCCTGAATAGTAGTAGTCCTAGAGGCTACCTGGCCTGAATAGTAGTAGTCCTATAGGCTACCTGGCCTGAATAGTAGTAGTCCTATAGGCTACCTGGCCTAGTAGTCCTTAGGCTAATAGTAGTAGTCCTATAGGCTACCTGGCCTGAATAGTAGTAGTCCTATAGGCTACCTGGCCTGATTTCACATAGTAGTAGTCCTATAGGCTACCTGGCCTGAATAGTAGTAGTCCTATAGGCTACCTAGCCTGAACAGTAGTAGTCCTATAGGCTACCTGGTCTGAATAGTAGTAGTCCTATAGGCTACCTGGTCTGAATAGTAGTAGTCCTATAGGCTACCTGGCCTGATTAGTAGTAGTCCTATAGGCTACCTGGCCTGCATAGTAGTAGTCCTATAGGCTACCTGGCCTGAATAGTAGTAGTCCTATAGGCTACCTGGCCTGAATAGTAGTAGTCCTATAGGCTACCTGGCCTGATTACACATAGTAGTAGTCCTATAGGCTACCTGGCCTGACATAGTAGTAGTCCTATAGGCTACCTGGCCTGAATAGTATTAGTCCTATAGGCTACCTGGCCTGAATAGTAGTAGTCCTATAGGCTATACCTGGCCTGAATAGTAGTAGTCCTATAGGCTACCTGGCCTGAATAGTAGTAGTCCTATAGGCTACCTGGCCTGAATAGTAGTAGTCCTATAGGCTACCTGGCCTGAATAGTAGTAGTCCTATAGGCTACCTGGCCTGAATAGTAGTAGTCCTATAGGCTACCTGGCCTGAATAGTAGTAGTCCTATAGGCTACCTGGCCTGAATAGTAGTAGTCCTATAGGATACCTGGCCTGAATAGTAGTAGTCCTATAGGCTACCAGGCCTGAATAGTAGTAGTCCTATAGGCTACCTGGCCTGAATAGTAGTAGTCCTATAGGCTACCTGGCCTGATTTACACATAGTAGTAGTCCTATAGGCTACCTGGCCTGAATAGTAGTAGTCCTATAGGCTACCTGGCCTGAATAGTAGTAGTCCTATAGGATACCTGGCCTGAATAGTAGTAGTCCTATAGGCTACCAGGCCTGAATAGTAGTAGTCCTATAGGCTACCTGGCCTGAATAGTAGTAGTACTATAGGCTACCTGGCCTGAACAATAGTAGTCCTATAGGCTACCTGGTCTGAATAGTAGTAGTCCTATAGGCTACCTGGCCTGATTAGTAGTAGTCCTATAGGCTACCTGGCCTGCATAGTAGTAGTCCTATAGGCTACCTGGCCTGAATAGTAGTAGTCCTATAGGCTACCTGGCCTGCATAGTAGTAGTCCTATAGGCTACCTGGCCTGAATAGTAGTAGTCCTATAGGCTACCTGGCCTGATTACACATAGTAGTAGTCCTATAGGCTACTTGGCCTGAATAGTAGTAGTCCTATAGGCTACCTGGCCTGAATAGTAGTAGTCCTATAGGCTACCTGGCCTGATTTACACATAGTAGTAGTCCTATAGGCTACCTGGCCTGAGTAGTAGTAGTCCTATAGGCTACCTGGCCTGATTTCACATAGTAGTAGTCCTGTAGGCTACCTGGCCTGAATAGTAGTAGTCCTATAGGCTACCTGGCCTGAATAGTAGTAGTCCTATAGGCTACCTGGCCTGAATAGTAGTAGTCCTATAGGCTACCTGGCCTGAGTAGTAGTAGTCCAAGGCTACCTGGCCTGAGTAGTAGTAGTCACATAGGCACCTGGCCTGAATAGTAGTAGTCCTATAGGCTACCTGGCTGAATAGTAGTAGTCCTATAGGCTACCTGGCCTGAATAGTAGTAGTCCTATAGGCTACCTGGCCTGATTTCACATAGTAGTAGTCCTATAGGCTACCTGGCCTGAATAGTAGTAGTCCTATAGGCTACCTAGCCTGAACAGTAGTAGTCCTATAGGCTACCTGGTCTGAATAGTAGTAGTCCTATAGGCTACCTGGCCTGATTAGTAGTAGTCCTATAGGCTACCTGGCCTGATTAGTAGTAGTCCTATAGGCTACCCGGCCTGCATAGTAGTCCATAGGCTACCTGGCCTGAATATAGTAATAGGCTACCTGGCCTGAATAGTAGTAGTCCTATAGGCTACCTGGCCTGATTACACATAGTAGTAGTCCTATAGGCTACCTGGCCTGAATAGTAGTAGTCCTATAGGATACCTGGCCTGAATAGTAGTAGTCCTATAGGATACCTGGCCTGATTACACATAGTAGTAGTCCTAAGGCTACCTGGCCTGAATAGTAGTAGTCCTATAGGCTACCTGGCCTGAATAGTAGTAGTCCTATAGGCTACCTGGCCTGATTTACACATAGTAGTAGTCCTATAGGCTACCTGGCCTGAATAGTAGTAGTCCTATAGGATACCTGGCCTGAATAGTAGTAGTCCTATAGGCTACCAGGCCTGAATAGTAGTAGTCCTATAGGATACCTGGCCTGAATAGTAGTAGTCCTATAGGATACCTGGCCTGATTACACATAGTAGTAGTCCTATAGGCTACCTGGCCTGAATAGTAGTAGTCCTATAGGCTACCTGGCCTGAATAGTAGTAGTCCTATAGGCTACCTGGCCTGATTTACACATAGTAGTAGTCCTATAGGCTACCTGGCCTGAATAGTAGTAGTCCTATAGGCTACCTGGCCTGAATAGTAGTAGTCCTATAGGATACCTGGCCTGAATAGTAGTAGTCCTATAGGCTACCAGGCCTGAATAGTAGTAGTCCTATAGGCTACCTGGCCTGAATAGTAGTAGTCCTATAGGCTACCTGGCCTGATTTACACATAGTAGTAGTCCTATAGGCTACCTGGCCTGAATAGTAGTAGTCCTATAGGCTACCTGGCCTGAATAGTAGTAGTCCTATAGGATACCTGGCCTGAATAGTAGTAGTCCTATAGGCTACCAGGCCTGAATAGTAGTAGTCCTATAGGCTACCTGGCCTGAATAGTAGTAGTACTATGGCTACCTGGCCTGAACAATAGTAGTCCTATAGGCTACCTGGTCTGAATAGTAGTAGTCCTATAGGCTACCTGGCCTGATTAGTAGTAGTCCTATAGGCTATGGCCTGCATAGTAGTAGTCCTATAGGCTATGGCTAGTCCTATAGGCTACCTGGCCTGCATAGTAGTACATGGCTACCTGGCCTGAATAGGCTAGTCCTATAGGCATGGCTGATTACACAGTCCATGGCTACTGAATAGTAAGTCCATGGCTACCAGCCTGAATAGTAGTAGTCCTATAGGCACCTGGCTGATTTACCAGCATGGCTACCTGGCCTGAGTAGTAAGTCCATGGCTACCAGCATGATTTCACATAGTAGTAGTCCTGTAGGCTATGGCCTGAATAGTAGTGTCCTATAGGCTACCTGGCCTGAATAGTAGTAGCATGGCTACCTGGCCATGGCTAGTCCTATAGGCTACCTGGCCTGTAGTAGTCCTAGGCTACCTGGCCTGAGTAGTAGTAGTCCTATAGGCTACCTGGCCTGAATAGTAGTAGTCCTATAGGCTACCTGGCCTGAATAGCATGTCCTACCTGAATAGCATAGTCCTTTAGGCTACCTGGCCTGATTTCACATAGTAGTAGTCCTATAGGCTACCTGGCCTGAATAGTAGTAGTCCCATAGGCTACCTAGCCTGAATGTAGTAGTCCTATAGGCTACCTGGTCTGAATAGTAGTAGTAGGCTACCTGGCCACAAGTAGTCCTATAGGCTACCCAGGCTACCCGGCCTGCATAGTAGTAGTCCTATAGGCTACCTGGCCTGAATAGTAGTAGTCCTATAGGCTACCTGGCCTGAATAGTAGTAGTCCTATAGGCTACCTGGCCTGATTACACATAGTAGTAGTCCTATAGGCTACCTGGCCTGAATAGTAGTAGTCCTACGCAGATACCTGGCCTGAATAGTAGTAGTCCATGATACCTGGCTGATTACACATAGTAGTAGGGCTAGGCTACCTGGCCTGAATAGTAGTAGTCCTATAGGCTACCTGGCCTGAATAGTAGTAGTCCTATAGGCTACCTGGCCTGATTTACACATAGTAGTAGTCCTATAGGCTACCTGGCCTGAATAGTAGTAGTCCTATAGGATACCTGGCCTGAATAGTAGTAGTCCTATAGGCTACCAGGCCTGATAGTAGTAGTCCTATAGGCTACCTGGCCTGAATAGTAGTAGTCCTATAGGCTACCTGGCCTAGATTTACACATAGTAGTAGTCCTATAGGCTACCTGGCCTGAATAGTAGTAGTCCTATAGGCTACCTGGCCTGAATAGTAGTAGTCCTATAGGCCCTGAATAGAGATACCTGGCCTGAATAGTAGTAGTCCTATAGGCTACCAGGCCTGAATAGTAGTAGTCCTATAGGCTACCTGGCCTGAATAGTAGTAGTACTAGGCTACCTGGCCTCAATAGTAGCTATAGGCTACCTGGTCTGAATAGTAGTAGTCCTATAGGCTAGATTAGTAGTAGTCCTATAGGCTACCTGGCCTGCTATAGGCTACCTGGCCTGAATAGTAGTAGTCCTATAGGCTACCTGGCCTGAATAGTAGTAGTCCTATAGGCTACCTGGCCTGAATAGTAGTAGTCCTATAGGTACCTGGCCTAATAGTAGTAGTCCTATAGGCTACCTGGCCTGAATAGTAGTAGTCCTATAGGCTACCTGGCCTGAATAGTAGTAGTCCTATACTACCTGGCCTGAATAGTAGTAGTCCTAGGCTACTGAATAGTAGTAGTCCTATAGGCTACCTGGCCTGAATAGTAGTAGTCCTAGGCTACCTACTGAATAGTAGAAGTCCTATAGGCTACCTGGCCACATAGTAGTAGTCCTATAGGCTACCTGGCCTGAATAGTAGAAGTCCTATAGGCTACCTGGCCTGAATAGTAGTAGCTAGGTACCTGGCCTGAATAGTAGTAGTCCTATAGGATACCTGGCTGAATAGTAGTAGTCCTATAGGCTACCTGGCCTGAATAGTAGTAGTCCTATAGGCTACCTGGCCTGAATAGTAGTAGTCCTTAGGCTAACTGGCCTGAATAGTAGTAGTCTATAGGCTACCTGGCCTGAATAGTAGTAGTCCTAGGCTACCTGGCCTGAATAGTAGTAGTACTATAGGCTACCTGGCCTGAATAGTAGTAGTACTATAGGCTACCTGGCCTGAATAGTAGTAGTCATATAGGCTACCTGGCCTGATTTACACATAGTAGTAGTCCTATAGGCTACCTGGCCTGAATAGTAGTAGTCCTATAGGCTACCTGGCCTGAACAGTAGTAGTCCTATAGGCTACCTGGCCTGATTACACATAGTAGTAATCTTACCTGGCCTGCATAGTAGTAGTCCTATAGGCTACCTGGCCTGCATAGTAGTAGTCCTATAGGCTACCTGGCCTGCATAGTAGTAGTCCTATAGGCTACCTGGCCTGAATAGTAGTAGTCCTATAGGCTACCTGGTCTGAATAGTAGTAGTCCTATAGGCTACCTGGTCTGAATAGTAGTAGTCCTAGGCTACCTGGCCTGAATAGTAGTAACCCTATGTCCTACCTGGCCTGAATAGTAGTAGTCCTATAGGCTACCTGGCCTGAATAGTAGTAGTCCTATAGGCTACCTGGCCTGATTTCACATAGTAGTAGTTATAGGCTACCTGGCCTGATTTCACATAGTAGTAGTCCTATAGGCTACCTGGCCTACATAGTAGTAGTCCTATAGGCTACCTGGCCTGATTTCACATAGTAGTAGTCCTATAGGCTACCTGGCCTGATTTCACATAGTAGTAGTCCTATAGGCTACCTCGCCTGAATAGTAGTAGTCCTATAGGCTACCTGGCCTGATTTACACATAGTAGTAGTCCTATAGGCTACCTGGCCTGAATAGTAGTAGTCCTATAGGCTACCTGGCCTGAATACACATAGTAGTAGTCCTATAGGGGGGGGGTTGGTAGGATAACTTGGCACTCCACATGGAGAAGGTTGGTAGGATAACTTGGCACTCCACGTGGAGAAGGTTGGTAGGATAACTTGGCACTCCACATGGAGAAGGTTGGTAGGATAACTTGGCACTCCACGTGGAGAAGGTTGCCTACCACTGGTTCAACAAGCAACTTCAGAAGCATAATGTCTGAATCTGAGAAGAACAGGTTTTCTCCCTTCTGGTTAGGCTATGATCAAATCAAATCAAATTTTATTTGTCACATACACATGGTTAGCAGATGTTAATGCGAGTGTAGCGAAATGCTTGTGCTTCTAGTTCCGACAATGCAGTGATAACCAACAAGTAATCTAACTAACAATTCCAAAACTACTGTCTTATACACAGTGTAAGGGGATAAGGAACATGTACATAAGGATATATGAATGAGTGATGGTACAGAGCAGCATACAGTAGATGGTATCGAGTACAGTATATACATATGAGATGAGTGTGTAGACAAAGTAAACAAAGTGGCATAGTTAAAGTGGCTAGTGATACATGTATTACATAAGGATGCAGTCGATGATGTAGAGTACAGTATATACATATGCATATGAGATGAATAATGTAGGGTAAGTAACATTATATAAGGTAGCATTGTTTAAAGTGGCTAGTGATATATTTACATCATTTCCCATCAATTCCCATTATTAAAATGGCTGGAGTTGGGTCAGTGTCAATGACAGTGTGTTGGCAGCAGCCAGCATGGCTACCAGCATGGCTACAAGCATGGCTACAAACATGGCTACCAGCATGGCTACAAACATGGCTACCAGCATGGCTACCAGCATGGCTACCAGCATGGCTACCAACATGGCTACCAGCATGGCTTTCCAGCCTGGCTACAAGCATGGCTACTAGCATGGCTACCAGCATGGCTACCAGCATGGCTACCAGCATGGCTACAAGCATGGCTACAAGCATGGCTACCAGCATGGCTTTCCAGCATGGCTACCAGCATGGCTACAAGCATGGCTTTCCAGCATGGCTACCAGCATGGCTACAAGCATGGCTACAAGCATGGCTACCAGCATGGCTTTCCAGCATGGCTACCAGCATGGCTACAAGCATGGCTACAAGCATGGCTACCAGCATGGCTTTCCAGCATGGCTACCAGCATGGCTTTCCAGCATGGCTACCAGCATGGCTTTCCAGCATGGCTTTCCAGCATGGCTACCAGCATGGCTACCAGCATGGCTTTCCAGCATGGCTTTCCAGCATGGCAACCAGCATGGCTACCAGCATGGCTTTCCAGCCTGGCTACAAGCATGGCTACCAGCATGGCTACCAGCCTGGCTACCAGCATGGCTACCAGCCTGGCTACCAGCATGGCTACCAGCATGGCTACCAGCATGGCTACAAGCATGGGTACCAGCATGGCTACAAGCATGGCTTTCCAGCATGGCTTTCCAGCATGGCTTTCCAGCATGGCTACCAGCATGGCTACAAGCATGGCTACAAGCATGGCTACCAGCATGGCTACAAGCATGGCTACCAGCATGGCTTTCCAGCATGGCTTTCCAGCATGGCTACCAGCATGGCTACCAGCATGGCTTTCCAGCCTGGCTACAAGCATGGCTACCAGCATGGCTACCAGCATGGCTTTCCAGCATGGCTTTCCAGCATGGCTACCAGCATGGCTTTCCAGCATGGCTTTCCAGCATGGCTACCAGCATGGCTACCAGCATGGCTTTCCAGCATGGCTTTCCAGCATGGCTACCAGCATGGCTTTCCAGCATGGCTTTCCAGCATGGCTACCAGCATGGCTACCAGCATGGCTTTCCAGCCTGGCTACCAGCCTGGCTACCAGCATGGCTGCCAGCATGGCTTTCCAGCATGGCTTTCCAGCATGGCTACCAGCATGGCTACCAGCATGGCTACTAACATGGCTACCAGCATGGCTACCAGCATGGGTACAAGCATGGCTACTAACATGGCTACCAGCATGGCTACCAGCATGGCTTTCCAGCATGGCTACCAGCATGGCTACCAGCATGGCTTTCCAGCCTGGCTACAAGCATGGCTACCAGCATGGCTACCAGCATGGCTTTCCAGCATGGCTTTCCAGCATGGCTTTCCAGCATGGCTACCAGCATGGCTTTCCAGCATGGCTTTCCAGCATGGCTTTCCAGCATGGCTACCAGCATGGCTTTCCAGCATGGCTTTCCAGCATGGCTTTCCAGCATGGCTACCAGCATGGCTACCAGCATGGCTTTCCAGCCTGGCTACCAGCATGGCTGCCAGCATGGCTTTCCAGCATGGCTTTCCAGCATGGCTTTCCAGCATGGCTACCAGCATGGCTACCAGCATGGCTACCAGCATGGCTACTAACATGGCTACCAGCATGGCTACCAGCATGGCTACTAACATGGCTACCAGCATGGCTACCAGCATGGGTACAAGCATGGCTACTAACATGGCTACCAGCATGGCTACCAGCATGGCTACCAGCATGGCTACAAGCATGGCTACCAGCATGGCTACAAGCATGGCTACAAACATGGCTACCAGCATGGCTACCAGCATGGCTACCAGCATGGCTACTAACATGGCTACCAGCATGGCTACTAACATGGCTACCAGCATGGCTACAAACATGGCTACCAGCATGGCTACAAACATGGCTACCAGCATGGCTACAAACATGGCTACCAGCATGGCTACAAGCATGGCTACAAGCATGGCTGCCAGCATGGCTACCAGCATGGCTACCTTCATCTTTGTTGGGTTAAGAGGTAGAGTTGTAGTTATTTAACCTATATGTCTCTGTTCCCTCAGGTGTGTACCACCACAAGCATGGCTACCACTACCCCCCAGGGGGCACCAAGCCCAAAGAGCCCCAGATGGATGAGGTGGTGCTGGGTGGTGGAGGAGGAGGAGGCTCCAGGACCCAGGGGAGCGGCCTGTGGAACGGGGAGGCCCACCACTACTCTATACAACTACGCAGATGGGGCTGGGACCATGGATGCAGTGGGCTATAGGTTAGTACCTGGGGGGTGTTTATGTGTTATCAGTGTTGTCGTACTTGAGGCTAGGACTCGAACTAGACTCGGACTCAAGTCACGATTTTCATGACTAGAACAGTGCAGCCACACTAATGTAGAACTCTGTCAACTAGCTAGTCTTACTGATGTAGAACACTGTCAACTAGCTAGTCTTACTGATGTAGAACACTGTCAACTAGCTAGTCTTACTAATGTAGAACTCTGTCTACTAGCTAGTCTTACTAATGTAGAACGCTGTCCACTAGCTAGTCTTACTAATGTTGAATGCTGTCCACAAGCTAGTCTTAATAATGTAGAACGCTGTCCACTAGCTAGTCTTACTAATGTAGAACGCTGTCCACTAGCTAGTCTTACTAATGTAGAACTCTGTCTACTAGCTAGTCTTACTAATGTAGAACGCTGTCCACTAGCTAGTCTTACTAATGTTGAATGCTGTCCACAAGCTAGTCTTACTAATGTAGAACGCTGTCCACTAGCTAGTCTTACTAATGTAGAACGCTGTCCACTAGCTAGTCTTAATTATGCGGAACCCTGTCCACTAGCTAGTCTTAATTATGCGGAACCCTGTCCACTAGCTAGTCTTAATTATGCGGAACCCTGTCCACTAGCTAGTCTTAATTATGCGGAACCCTGTCCACTAGCTAGTCTTAATTATGCGGAACCCTGTCCACTAGCTAGTCTTAATCATGCGGAACCCTGTCCACTAGCTAGTCTTACTAATGTAGAACGCTGTCCACTAGCTAGTCTTACTAATGTGGAACGCTGTCAACTAGCTAGTCTTACTAATGTAGAACGCTGTCCACTAGCTAGTCTTACTAATGTAGAACCTGTCCACTAGCTAGTCTTACTAATCTAGAACCTATCCACTAGCTAGTCTTACTAATGTAGAACGCTGTCCACTAGCTAGTCTTAATAATGTAGAACGCTGTCCACTAGCTAGTCTTAATTATGCGGAACCCATCCACTAGCTAGTCTTAATTATTAGAACGCTCTCCACCAGTCCGGAACCCTGTCCACTAGCTAGTCTTAATTATGCGGAACCCTGTCCACTAGCTAGTCTTAATTATGCCCAACCCTGTCCACTAGCTAGTCTTAATTATGCGGAACCCTGTCCACTAGCTAGTCTTAATTATGCGGAACCCCCACTAGCTAGTCTTAATTATGCGGAACCCTGTCCACTAGCTAGTCTTAATCATGCAGAACCCTGTCCACTAGCTAGTCTTAATCATGTTGACCATCACCATTCTGACGTGTGTGTGTGTGTGTGTGTGTGTGTTGTGTGTGTGTGTGTGTGTGTGTGTGTGTGTGTGTACACATGTGTGTGTGTGTGTGTGTGTGTGTGTGTGTGTGTGTGTGTGTGTGTGTGTGTGTGTTCCCTGTACCCCAGCATCAGCACCCTATCGAAGCGTGGCTCTAAGAAGGGGGCGGAGCCGACAGGTAAAGGTGATGAGGGGCGTGTCCAGGAGGCCCAGGTACCTGGAGGACCTGGAGAGAAATCACAAGATACTGCAGTGGATGATGGAGGGGAGGCTACGACACAAAAAGAACACCACGGGTAACACACACACACACACATACAGTATGATGCACTCTCTGTCCCTCACTTACATACATACATACATACACACATACCAACACACTCCCATACACATATACATACATACACACATCACATATCCCACACACATACATACATCTCCCATACACCACACATACACACACATACACATATACACACACATACATACATACACACATACACACCACACACATATACACACACATACATACTACACCCATACCCACATACACATATACACACACATACATACTCCATACACACATACCCACACTACACACACACTCATCTACCACACCCAGTAGGATGCACTCTCTGTCCCCACTTACATACATACATACATACACACTTACTCTACTCATATACACACCCCACATACAGTTTCTCTCTCCTCACCCATACCATACCATACATACATTCTCTCTACATACATACCACCCCATACATACATTTCTCATCTACACACACCACACCACACACACACACACACAGTAGGACGCACTCTCTGTCCCTCACTTACTCCAATGTTAACCCCCTTCTCTTTATCTCTCCCATCCCCCTCTTTCTCTCTCCCATCCCCCCCTCTTTCTCTCTCCCATCCCCCCTCTTTCTCTCTCCCATCCCCCCTCTTTCTCTCTCCCATCCCCCCTCTTTCTCTCTCCCATCCCCCCTCTTTCTCTCTCCCATCCCCCTCTTTCTCTCTCCCATCCCCCTCTTTCTCTCTCCCACCCCCCCTCTTTCTCTCTCCCACCCCCCTCTTTCTCTCTCCCATCCCCCCCCTCTTTCTCTCTCCCATCCCCCCCTTTCTCTCTCCCATCCCCCCTCTTTCTCTCTCCCTACCCCCCTTTCTCTCTCCCACCCCCCCTCTTTCTCTCTCCCACCCCCCTCTTTCTCTCTCCCATCCCCCCTTTTCTCTCCCATCCCCCCTCTTTCTCTCTCCCATCCCCCCTTTCTCTCTCCCACCCCCCCTCTTTCTCTCTCCTATCCCCCCCTCTTTCTCTCTCCCATCCCCCCTCTTTCTCTCTCCCATCCCCCCTCTTTCTCTCTCCCATCCCCCCTCTTTCTCTCTCCCATCCCCCCTCTTTCTCTCTCCCATCCCCCCCTCTTTCTCTCTCCCACCCCCTCTTTTCTCTCCCACCCCCCTCTTTCTCTCTCCCACCCCCTCTTTCTCTCTCCTATCCCCCCCTCTTTCTCTCTCCCCCCTCTTTCTCTCCCTCTTTCCCCTCTCCCTTTTTATCTCTCCCATCCCCCCTCTTTCTCTCCTATCCCTCCCTCTTTCTCCCCCTCCTCTTTCTCTCTCCCATCCCCCTCGGTTTCCTTCTCTCTCTCTCCCCTCTAGGAGTACCACAGGCTCCAGGAAGACCCAGGGGAGTGTGGAGCTGTTGAGACCCAGCTCTGTGGAGCGTCCTGGGGCAGTGCACCCCTGGGTGAGCGCCCAGCTGCGGAACAACGTGCAGCCCTCCCACCCCTTCATCCAGGACCCCACCATGCCCCCAATCCCGCACCCAACCCCCTCACTCAGCTAGAGGAGGCCCGGAGGAGACTGGAGGAGGAGAGGAGGAGAACCGCCCTGCTGCAGGCTAAACAGAGGTAAGAGGAGGAGGGGTTGAGGTTGGAACGAGGGGTTCGTGTTGATTAGGATCAGGGGTTCTAGCAGGAGGCCATGTCTCCGTCTCCCCTCCAGACTGAAGTCTTTAAGCAGTGCTGTCTGTCTCATGTCTCCATCTCTCCTCTCCTCCAGACAGAAGTCTTTAAGCAGTGCTGTCTGTCTCATGTCTCCATCTCTCCTCTCCTCCAGACAGAAGTCTTTAAGCAGTGCTGTCCGTCTCCTCTCCTCCAGACAGAAGTCTCTAAGCAGTGCTGTCTGTCTCCTCTCCTCCAGACAGAAGTATTTCAGCAGTGCTGTCTGTCTCCTCTCCTCCAGACAGAAGTCTTTAAGCAGTGCTGTCCGTCTCCTCTCCTCCAGACAGAAGTCTTTAAGCAGTGCTGTCCGTCTCCTCTCCTCCAGACAGAAGTCTTTAAGCAGTGCTGTCTGTCTCCTCTCCTCCAGACAGAAGTCTTTAAGCAGTGCTGTCTGTCTCCTCTCCTCCAGACAGAAGTCTCTAAGCAGTACTGTCTGTCTCCTCTCCTCCAGACAGAAGTCTTTAAGCAGTGCTGTCTCTCTCCTCCAGACAGAAGTCTTTAAGCAGTACTGTCTGTCTCTCTCTCTCCTCCAGACAGAAGTCTTTTAAGCAGTGCTGTCTGTCTCCTCTCCTCCAGACAGAAGTCTCTAAGCAGTGCTGTCTGTCTCCTCTCCTCCAGACAGAAGTCTCTAAGCAGTGCTGTCTGTCTCCTCTCCTCCAGACAGAAGAAGCAGTGGTCTGTCACTCTGTCCAGACAGAAGTCTTTAAGCAGTGCTGTACTACTTCTCCAGACAGAAGTCTTTAAGCAACTGTCCTCCTCCTCCAGACAGAAGTCTCTAAGCAGTCTGTCTGTCTCTGACCTCATCCAGACAGAAGTCTCAAGCAGTGCTGTCTGTCTCTCCTCCAGACAGAAGTCTCTAAGCAGTAAGAAGCAGGGGTCACAGTGTGAGAACGTAACTGTGGCGACTACTTCTGTGGCGAGTCCCCTACCGCACCACGGCCAAAGGTCGCGTGGTGACCCTGGGACAGTTCAAGGAGCTACTCACCAAGAAGGGCTTCTACAGGTGAGAGGTGTGTGGAGATTAAGCTGGTATTCACCCGGTTGTGTAGGGGATTCACTGTGTGTGTTGATTCACTGTGTGTGTGTGTTGATTCACTGTGTGTGTGTGTGTGTGTGTGTGTGTGTGTGTGTGTGTGTGTGTGTGTGTGTGTGTGTGTGTGTGTGTGTGTGTGTGTGTTGATTCACTGTGTGTGTGTTGATTCACTGTGTGTGTGTTGATTCACTGTGTGTGTGTTGATTCACTGTGTGTGTGTGTGTTGATTCACTGTGTGTGTGTCTTCTAGGTTCTACTTTAAGAAGGTGAGTGATGAATTTGACTGTGGCGTGGTGTTTGAAGAAGTCAAAGAGGACGACGCCGTCCTGCCCATCTACGAGGAGAAGATCATCGGGAAGGTAGAGAAGGTGGACTGAAACAGGAAATGGAGCCGGGAGGAAGTAGGAGGTGGAGGAAGGAACAATGACGCATAGAAAAGACTGAAAGGGATCGGATGAAGAGGAGGTGGAGAGAGTGCTTCTAGAAGAGGAGGAGCGGGAGGGGGGGTAAAGGAGGGGGGGGGTGAAGAGGAGGTGGAGAGAGTGCTTCTGGAAGAGGAGGAGGAGAGAGTGCTTCTGGAAGAGGAGGTGGAGAGAGTGCTTCTGGAAGAGGAGGTGGAGAGAGTGCTCCTGGAAGAGGAGGTGGAGAGAGTGCTTCTGGAAGAGGAGGTGGAGAGAGTGCTTCTGGAAGAGGAGGTGGAGAGAGTGCTCCTGGAAGAGGAGGTGGAGAGAGTGCTCCTGGAAGAGGAGGTGGAGAGAGTGCTCCTGGAAGAGGAGGTGGAGAGAGTGCTCCTGGAAGAGGAGGTGGAGAGAGTGCTCCTGGAAGAGGAGGTGGAGAGAGTGCTCCTGGAAGAGGAGGTGGAGAGAGTGCTCCTGGAAGAGGAGGTGGAGAGAGTGCTCCTGGAAGAGGAGGAGTGGAGGAGGGGTGCTCCTGGAAGAGGAGGTGGAGGGGGTGGAAGAGGAGGTGGAGAGTGCTTTTGGAAGAGGAGGAGGAGCGGGAGGAGGGGGATGAAGGAGGAGGTGGAGAGAGTGCTTTTGGAAGAGGAGGGAGGGGGGGGATGAAAGGAGGGAGAGTGCTTTTGGAAGAGGAGGAGGGGAATGGATGAAGAAGGTCAGTGCTTTTGGAAGGAGGAGCGGGTGGGGGTGTAAAGGAGGAGGGGGGATGAGACAGAAGAATGGAATGGTACAGAATGTCACTGCCTCCTGGTTCCAGGGTAGAGGAACACGCTTTTGGAAAGGAGGAGGGGGGGATGAGACAGAAGGATGGAATGGTACAGAATGTCACTGCCTCCTGGTTCCAGGGTAGAAGAACACGCGTTTGGAAAGGAGGAGGGGGGGAGGGGAATGAGACA
Organism: Oncorhynchus gorbuscha; assembly: GCF_021184085.1. Lineage (NCBI taxonomy): Eukaryota > Metazoa > Chordata > Actinopteri > Salmoniformes > Salmonidae > Oncorhynchus > Oncorhynchus gorbuscha. The sequence goes on from NW_025746766.1 coordinate 23,231, forward strand.
GAAGGATGGAATGGTACAGCTTTTGTGTTTCAAAATAAAAGCCCTACGGTCCCTGGTCACTATAGGGGATAGGCTGCTGTTTGGGACGTGAAACGATGAGGTGAGGATTTTCACCGTGGAGCGGGAGGCCTTCATCTCCTCAACACAATGACATCATTATGACATCAATCATTATGACATCATAAAGACCCTTCACGCTCCATCCCGTGATGTCAAAGCATTCTGTTCAAACAAACACGGTTGTATAAAACCTGTTCGCTGCAGCTGTATATTTTTTGATACAACGCTACGCCTACGGACATAAAAGGAGAAGTAGTCTGTTTACCTGTAGACGTTATTACTATTGTTTCTGGGTGGGTAATGTACAGGTACTAGTAGGTTTTAACACATGTACAGGCTGGGGGAAGAGTCCCAAATTGTACCCTATTCCCTTTCTAGTGCACTACTTTTAACCAGAGCCCTTTGGCTAATGGCACCCTATTCCCTTTCTAGTGCACTACTTTTTAACCAGAGCCCTTTGGCTAATGGCACCCTATTCCCTTTCTAGTGCACTACTTTTTAATCAGAGCCCTTTGGCTAATGGCACCCCCTATTCCCTTTCTAGTGCACTACTTTTAACCAGAGCCTATAGGGTAGGAGTCCACTCTAGGAAATTGGGTGCCTTTTGGAATGCCGCCAGTGTGTTTCTAAACCATCAAAGCTTGGCCGTGTTCCAAATTACACCCCATTTCCCCTGCTAGTGCACTACGTGGGGGGGAGAGGGGCGTTAGGGTGTGGTTTGGGACTCCTTGTGGTTTTATCTGTAAAGGTGTATATTTTAAAGCTAGATGGCTGAGTCCTGTGAGGGCTGTCATGTTGTTTTCCAGGCAGTCCAGACATCTTCTCCAGGAGACGTTTCATGTCTATTATCCTGTTCAACTGCCTCTGGCTGTTTGTCCCAAAGGGCACCCTATGTAGTGTGATATGTTTGAACAGGGTTCATAGCGTTCTGGTCAGAAGTAGTGTACTATATAGGGTATAGTGTACCCTTTGGGACATAGCTTCTTACTTATGTCCAGCCCTACATCCTAGGTTGAACCCTAACCCCCTACACTCTAGGTTGAACCCCTAACCCCTACACTCTAGGTTGAACCCCCTACACTCTAGGTTGAACCCCTACACTCTAGGTTGAACCCCCTACACTCTAGGTTGAAACCCCTACACTCTAGGTTGAAACCCCTACACTCTAGGTTGAACCCCCTACACTCTAGGTTGAAAAACCCCTACACTCTAGGTTGAAACCCCTACACTCTAGGTTGAACCCCCTACACTCTAGGTTGAACCCCCTACACTCTAGGTTGAAACCCCTACACTCTAGGTTGAAACCCCCTACACTCTAGGTTGAAACCCCTACACTCTAGGTTGAAACCCCCTACACTCTAGGTTGAAACCCCCTACACTCTAGGTTGAAACCCCTACACTCTAGGTTGAAACCCCTACACTCTAGGTTGAAACCCCTACACTCTAGGTTGAAACCCCTACACTCTAGGTTGAAACCCCTACACCCTAGGTTGAACCCCCTACACCCTAGGTTGAACCCCCTACACTCTAGGTTGAACCCCCTAAACACTCTAGGTTGAACCCCCTACACTCTAGGTTGAACCCTAACCCCTACACTCTAGGTTGAAAACCCCTACACTGTAGGTTGAACCCCCTACACTCTAGGTTGAACCCTACCCCCTACACTCTAGGTTGAACCCTAACCCCTACACCCTAGGTTGAACCCTAACTCCCTACACCCTAGATTTGGAGTGGGGGCTAGGGATCTGTTTGGAATCTGTTTGGAATTTGAAAACTGTCTGTCAACTGTCTGTTGATTTGATTTGAGTACTGCAGCTCTCCCCAACTTCTCCCCTCAGACACCCAGGGCCTGTATCTGTTTCACATCAAAGCTGCTCCATAGCAGAGCACAGATCTGGGATCAGTTTACCCCTAACCCTGTGATGTGTCTCAAGTGACACCCTATTGCCTATATAGTGCACTACTTTTCACCAGGTTTCATAGGGCTGTGGTCAGAAGAAGTGTGTGATATAGGGAATAAGGTGTCACTCTCCGGAGAGGAAACTGTTTTAGGATCTGTTTTTTTTTTTTTACTCCAAGGTTCCTGGACTGTGTGTGTGTGTTCTATGTACTAAGTTGTATTTCTACAATGAACTGATCTACGGTGCGTGGATCTATGTAAAGCCAAAGAACATTCGTAACCTGTCTGTGTCTGGACACTGTCTGTACATCTGTCTCTGTCTCTGTCCGTACAGTTAGTCACGTTGTGAAATATCTTGTTTTATTGTGTATCTGTCCGTTTGGCAGAAATTAACTTAGTTATCCCAATGTCCCTCAATAGTCCAGTCTATAATGTGGAGTTAAATGTATTGGGTTTTAAATCAACTTCTGGAGGAACAGTGTCTGACTTGTACTCAGATCTGGTCGAAGAGGGTAAATACACAATAGGAATATTTCATCCCCAAAAAATCCAAGATGGTGACCCACTCTAAATCCAAGATGGTGACCCAAGATGGTGACTCTAAATCCAAGATGGTGACCCACTCTAAATCCAAGATGGTGACCCACTCTAAATCCAAGATGGTGACCCACTCTAAATCCAAGATGGTGACCCACCTAAATCCAAGATGGTCTAAATCCAAGATGGTGACCCACTCTAAATCCAAGATGGTGACCCACTCTAAATCCAAGATGGTGACCCACTCTAAATCCAAGATGGTGACCCACTCTAAATCCAAGATGGTGACCCACTAAATCTAAATTCAAGATGGTGACCCTCTAAATCAAGATGGTGAATTCAAGATGGTGACCCACTCTAAATTCAAGATGGTGACCCACTCTAAATTCAAGATGGTGACCCACTCTAAATTCAAGATGGTGACCCACTCTAAATTCAAGATGGTGACCCACTCTAAATTCAAGATGGTGGTCCCACTATCTCCCCCTCTGAATTATAAAGTTTTAGATGAGAAAATGTTGTTTTTCTGTCCAATAAATCGGCAAGCATGTTCTCATTTTATATAAAATATATTTTACGATTATACGTTGGATTATACCTGATTTTAGTTGTAAACTACATTGCCCCTTCTGAATGGTATTTAATGCTGTGTTATTGGAAGTATTGGGGGGGGGTGTATCCTGGGTGTGTGCCTTTTTAATCCCATCCTAACTTCAATCACTGATTGTCATAACCTGTCATTACATGCATTAGCCTCTAGGTGCTGTTGTTTTTTAAATCACTGTCATTTCGTTTATTATTTTCAACCAACAATTACGCTGTGTCGGTCTGGACGAGCTCTTCACTATGTAAATATGTACATTGTCATATTTCCTATGTTTTTAGTCGTCAACCCGCTGCCAGCCAGTCTCTGAGGTTTATAAACTACAGACGACACAGATTGCTGGATTCACTTGTACAGTTCTTTTTAAAAAGGTACTTCGTCAATAAATACATTGAATAAAACATGACCCCTGTCCTTGTTGATGGAGTCGTAGAGCATCATTCTGTTGTCGACGAGGGCCGTCGCTATGTTGTCGACGAGGGCCGTCGCTATGTTGTCGACGAGGGCCGTCGCTATGTTGTCGACGAGGGCCGTCGCTATGCCGTCGACGAGGGCCGTCGCTATGCCGTCGACGAGGGCCGTCGCTATGCCGTCGACGAGGGCCGTCGCTATGCCGTCGACGAGGGCCGTCGCTATGCCGTCGACGAGGGCCGTCAGGATTTATGTGAAAATTATCTATTTGACGCTCTAGAAAACCTAAACATTGACTGCTTCTGGCGAGTCACTTCTACCAATCTACACATGGAGTCTGCTAAAGGTATCAATTAGGGAAGATATATCTATACATGGAGTCTGCTAAAGGTATCAATTAGGGAAGATATATCTATACATGGAGTCTGCTAAAGGTATCAATTAGGGAAGATATATCTATACATGGAGTCTGCTAAAGGTATCAATTAGGGAAGATATATCTATACATGGAGTCTGCTAAAGGTATCAATTAGGGAAGATATATCTATACATGGAGTCTGCTAAAGGTATCAATTAGGGAAGATATATCTATACATGGAGTCTGCTAAAGGTATCAATTAGGGAAGATATATCTATACATGGAGTCTGCTAAAGGTATCAATTAGGGAAGCACAATCTATACATGGAGTCTGCTAAAGGTATCAATTAGGGAAGATATATCTATACATGGAGTTGCTAAAAATGGCAACATGGGCATCGGCCCGATGTCAGTTTAATGCTGATGTGCAAAACCATGAAGTCTGCCATTCTGATATAGGCAATGATGTAATGACGCCACAAATTATAACGCTACACGGCAACACAGCATTCCTAACCTGGCCCACAATGTCTGCTGTGGAAGCAGTCAACAAGTCCAGCAGTCAATTAACCTGGGAAGCTGTGGATCTCAACAAGTCCGGTGAGCATTCCTAACCTGGCCCACAATGTCTGCTGTGGAACGAGCAGTCAACAAGTCCAGCAGTGGCAGCATTCCTAACCTGGCCCGATGTCTGCTGTGGATGCGAGCAGTCAAAAGTCCAGCATGTCAAAGCTAACCTGGCCCACAATGTTCTGGATATCAACAAGTCCAGCAGCAGACGCAGCATTGTAATGACCCACAAATTGGATCGAGCAGTCAACAAGTCCAGCAACAACAGCATTCCTAACCTGGCCCACAATGTCTGCTGTGGATCGAGCAGTCAACAAGTCCAGCAGTGCAACGCAGCATTCCTAACCTGGCCCACAATGTCTGCTGTGGATCGAGCAGTCAACAAGTCCAGCAGTGCAACGCAGCATTCCTAACCTGGCCCACAATGTCTGCTGTGGATCGAGCAGTCAACAAGTCCAGCAGTGCAACGCAGCATTCCTAACCTGGCCCACAATGTCTGCTGTGGATCGAGCAGTCAACAAGTCCAGCAGTACAACGCAGCATTCCTAACCTGGCCCACAATGTCTGCTGTGGATCGAGCAGTCAACAAGTCCAGCAGTACAACGCAGCATTCCTAACCTGGCCCACAATGTCTGCTGTGGATCGAGCAGTCAACAAGTCCAGCAGTACAACGCAGCATTCCTAACCTGGCCCACAATGTCTGCTGTGGATCGAGCAGTCAACAAGTCCAGCAGTACAACGCAGCATTCCTAACCTGGCCCACAATGTCTGCTGTGGATCGAGCAGTCAACAAGTCCAGCAGTCATTTGAAAAAGTTAGAACATTTCAGTGAGACAACTCGAAAGACTAAATCCATTAACGCCAAGATAATAGAATTCATTCCACTTGACAGTCAACCGTTCTCTGTCGTGGATGATGTTGGCTTTCGCTGACTGGTCGAGCACCTTGAGCCCCAGTACCAAGTAGGCACTATTTTTTTCAGATGTTGCCCTTCTGGAGTTACACAGTATTGTTGAAATGCACATCCATGAGCTACTTGCTACGGGCTTCACTGCTATTAGCGTCACGACCGACATTTGGACCAGCGATGTCATCCCCATGAGCATGCTGAGTCTGACAGCACAGAGGGTCGACGAGGATTTCCTACTGAGGACCGACATATTGCTCAAGAATGTGCTGGTTATCATACCGCTGCTGCCATTTCAATGGCATTTGAGAAGATGTTTGAAACATGAACACCCTCCTAGCGCCATTCAAACAACTGACTGGAGAAATAAGCTCATCACCTGCGACTGCAGCAGACGTGATACCATCTGTCATGGCATTGAAGCGCCTGCTCAGGCATTCTCTTTAAACTGCCGACACAGACCTTGGGGTTAACTTGGAAAAGTACTCTAGTAGAGGCTGTGAACAAGCGATTCGGTGGCATTCTCTCTGAGCCTCTTTACTGTGTTGCCACCACCATGCTCGATGCTAGGTACAAGGACCACTACTTTAACAGGCATTCTCTCTGAGCCTCTTTACTGTGTTGCCACCAAGCTCGATGCTAGGTACAAGACCCGCTACTTCTTTAACAGGCATTCTCTCTGAGCCTCTTTACTGTGTTGCCACCATGCCAGGTACAAGACCCGCTACTTCTTTAACAGGCATTCTCTCTGAGCCTCTTTACTGTGTTGCCACCATGCTCAATGCTTGGTACCTCGATGCAGACAGGAAACAGGGTTTACGTGAAATGTTACATACACAGCTGAATAACATGGAAACAGACACAGTGACATGATGAAATCCTGGTTGAGAATGAAATGACTGAACAAAACAGCACAGCAAGTAAGTGAAAGAAATAGGTTTTGATAATGTTTTACTGGTAATGGGGACATGTTTAAATGCCCCCCCCCAAAAAAAACTTTTTTGCTGTGTGTAAACTATTTAACTACTAGAATGCTGAAAAGGCCACTAACATTTTTTTATATCGGTATCGGGTTTTTGGCAAGGAAAATATATATCAGTATCGGCCATTTCAAAATGTAATATCGGTGCATCCCTACTACCAATCTATACATAGTCTGCAAAAGGTACCAATCTAGGGCCCTATTCCTAGGGACAGTTCCTATTGAACATGCTTTTATGTCCACGACTTAAAATCCCGTAATGTATACAGGCAATCCTCATATTTGTTCCATTCACTTATAGGACAGTCCCGAGCTATTCCGCAACATATTGTAACGACCCTTTAATATCAGGAGTTGGATGCAATAACGTTTGTTGATTTCAGTTTATTGCCCTCAATGAATTGTTGTGACGATGACTATACAGTTTCCGTTTTGATGTTTACAGGTAAATGTGAGTAGGACGCCATCTTGTGGAACAACGGGAAATGTCCTCCAGGAAACGGTTTGAGTGACGCGGAATGACGTACCACACAAGGTCAAAGTTTACACGTGCAACGTCACGATAGGAACACAGTTGGAACGTCAGCTTCCAAAGAAAACATAAATTTCTGCGTAAAATGTGCTTGATTTCACGTTTAATTCAGCGGTTTTAATTCAACAGGATACAATGCAGATGCTTTGAATGCATATCGAGCCGTACAGTAGTAGTTGGTCATGTTTTAAACTTTGAGTTACGAGTTTGCAGCGGAGCTAGTGAACTAACGTTAGTTTGCGAGACATGGATCCGCTTGACATAGTAATGGACGAAGTGGCGTTGGAGGGACTGGACGGGGTTACCATCCTCTCTCTGTGGATTCGGTTGGAAAAGAGGAACCCCGTTTTCCCACGGAATCTAGACCCGTGTACTAAAGAGTTCATTTGGAAATCCTTGGTCTCGAACCGCGAAGTCGACTTCTTCGAGCTGCCGCAAGAGAGAGCGGACGTCGTGCTCGTCGACCGGTAGGTTGGAGTTGTCTTACGCGTCGATCACACGTACAGTGTCGGTACGAAAAAATGGGACGGAGCATCATCTGGATATGTGTGCAACAAAAGTCCAACATTTACCTAATGCTGCCATTTCTGTCAAGCCGTCTACGCGTACAGTTTGACGCACACTTTAGATAAATCCAACGTACGTACCACACATAACGCACTGCAACGTAATGTTGCAAGGCAAACGCAGCGTTACATTGGAATGAATGTACGTCTTCTGGTCGACCAAAATGCATTGACACTGTCGGCGTGATCGAGCCGTCACTTGTCTAGCTACGTTCAAAACAAATGAGAAATGGGAGAGAACTAGCTCCAACTACAAAAAATGTGTTTTGAACTTGGATTTCCCAGTTCCCAACATCAGTCCTGCTATACATTTTCCCCATGTCGTACATCTGTAGCGTTATGGCATTGTTTGATAGCCTATGAATTTGAAACAAAATATCTAACTAGCTAGTAAAATCATTCAGTTAGTAGTGTCACCAAAGCTGACACTACTAACTAGTTAACTAACCTTGATGGCTGAATATCTAGTGCCAAATGTTCAATTAGCTGCGTGCAAGTTGCCAACGCCACTGTCCCTCTCCATGCCGTATGTCTGTTCTTCAGATTTGCAGACATAGATCCAGACACAGGGATTCAGGAAGCATCCCATTGGGACAGAGTGGACTCCTACCCTGTCCAGATCTTATTGGAGGATAAGAGTGGAATCCAGGGCTCGTGTGTCTTCTTCAAGGAGAGGAGAAATGTCACCCCAATCATCCGCACCACCAACCTGACGCCATGTGTAACGTTAGAGGACGCCTTCAAAAGGTGTGTGTGTGTGTGTGTGTGTGTGTGTGTGTGTGTGTGTGTGTGTGTGTGTGTGTGTGTGTGTGTGTGTGTGTGTGTGTGTGTGTGTGTGTGTGTGTGTGTGTGTGTGTGTGTGTGTGTGTGTGTGTGTGAATTGAAGATGGGGCGGCAGGGTGGCCTAGTGGTTAGAGCGTTGGACTAGTAACCGGAATGTTGCAAGTTCAAACCCCCGAGCTGACAAGGTACATCTGTCGTTCTGCCCCTGAACAGGCAGTTAACCCACTGTTCCCAGGCCGTCATTGAAAATAAGAATTTGTTCCTAACTGACTTGCCTAGTTAAATAAAGGTAAAATAAAAAAGATATCTCTAACACATTCATATCCAGCTGGTCCCAATTCCTCCACCTCTCCTTGGCTGTTACTCAGGCTGTTATGTTTCGGCTGTAATCAAGAAGTTTGATCTTAACAAGTTAGCAAACGCATAGCTGGATCCCTGAGCTGGATCTAATTTGACACTTATATAGTTATACTTCGTTATCGTTATAAGCCGTGGCGGAGCATGCGAGGCGAAATAGAAAATCATACCATCGGTGTTTCGAAATGCCCCGGTATGCTATATAAACGGTATATCGCCCACTTCAATGTTTGTAGATCTGTAAGGTGGAAGCAATAAACTGGTGCACGTTGGTGTTGTAAACGGTGGTGTTGTAAACGGTGGTGTTGTAAACTGTGGTGTTGTAAACGGTGTTGTTGTAAACGGTGGTGTTGTAAACGGTGGTGTTGTAAACGGTGGTGTTGTAAACGGTGGTGCACGTTGGTGTTGTACGTTGGTTTATGTTTCAGCGTCAGAAATAGAAATGACTTCTATTTTAGCGCTTGGCCACGCAGACGCTGGTTGGTGTGCGAGCAGCGCGGGTGCAATAATTGAATAACGTGTTTAAATGTATTTTGCGACGTGAGCTGTGTGGTCAGCATGTTTCATCAAGGGTTTAGGGCCAAGGGGGAGTGATATGGGACCGGCTGGTAACATTACATTAGCTGGCCCGACTACAGAAAGTCATAGACCCAACTGATAACCTCTCCTCCAGGTAGAATCAATCCACAACTTGTCATCAACTAGTCAGGTAGATACTCAGAATGGTCCTAAAACAACCCCTAACCCATGATGACCTCTCCTCCTCCAGGTGGAGGAGGAAGCTGGTAATGGTGGCCTCCCAGAGGTTAAGGTTCAGGGTGTTAATAGGTGACGGAGGAGACCCGGACTTGAAGCTGACTGACCACTCATACTGTATCCTGGAGAGGGTGGGGAGGGCCCGCTGGCAGGGAGAGCTACAGAGAGACCTGCACTCCTGCTCATTCAAGTAAGAAAACACATCTCTACCTCTTTTGCTATTCCTGCTCATTCAAGTAGGAAAACACATCTCTACCTCTTTAGCTACTGAGAGACCTGCACTCCTTCTCATTCAAGTAGGAAAACACATTGCTACCTCTTTAGCTACTGAGAGACCTGTACTCCTGCTCATTCAAGTAGCTGGCTTGACAGGAAAACCACAGTGATCTCCTCTACCTCTTTAGTGTTTATGTACCAGCATGCTCTCTGTCACTTTCTCATCTCTGCAAAGTTGCTGGAATACCACTTATTGTCTGTTTTGATTGGTCACACTATGTAATAAGCTGTGTTGTGATTGGTGCAGGACGGACGCGAGGAAGATGCACTACTTGAGGAAGTCTCTGACACAGAATGATCTGATCACCATGCAGTCTCATGTCCTCAGACTGGCCAGCGGAGCACAGCAACACTCCATACTGCTCCTGCTCAAACGCTTCCACGTAGACCGGTCAGTACACACTCTCTAACCTGATTCAGTTCTAAACCTGATTCACTCTCTAACCTGTTTCAGTTCTAAACCTGATTCACTCTCTAACCTGTTTCAGTCTAAACCTGATTCACTCTCTAACCTGTTTCAGTTCTAAACCTGATTCACTCTCTAACCTGTTTCAGTTCTAAACCTGATTCACTCTCTAACCTGATTCAGTTCTAAACCTGATTCACTCTCTAACCTGATTCAATTCTAAACTTGATTCACTCTCTAACCTGATTAAATTCTAAACCTGATTCACTCTCTAACCTGATTCAATTCTAAACCTGATTCACTCTCTAACCTGATTCAATTCTAAACCTGATTCACTCTCTAACCTGATTCAATTCTAAACCTGATTCACTCTCTAACCTGATTCAATTCTAAACCTGATTCACTCTCTAACTTGATTCAATTCTAAACCTGATTCAGTCTCTAACCTGATTCAATTCTAAACTTGATGCACTCTCTAACCTGTTTCAATTCTAAACCTGATTCAATTCAAGGGCTTTATTGGCATGGAAAACATATGTTTACATTTCCAAAGCAAGTGAAGTAGATCATTTTTATTGTTTATTTCACTTTTGTTTATTAACTGTAAACATTACACTCACAGAAGTTGTAATGATGTACAAATGGTTAAAGTACAATAGGGAAAATAAATAAACATAAATATGGATTGTATTTACTAGAGGTTGACTGATTTATGATTTTTCAACGCCGATACGAGGAGGGCGTGTTTGAAAAGTTTTATAGCCCATGTCCCTTCACATTGAGCAGAGCCCTATCTTATGAAAACCCAAATCTCACATTTTAGAAGCTAAAATCACATTTCATCCCATCACGAATAATTTCATATTCAAACATTTAAATTGAACAACAATTCCATGTGAATCCGATAACTCTGATGTGTAGACTTTCCACTGTATAGTTTATGTCATCTTATCATTGATGACAATGTCTCAGATGACAACCAAACTGACATCATATTCATTAAGTACCACCACATATGTTCCATTGGTCGGATTACCAGAATATAGTTCATTTCCCCCCACCTTCTGATGTTCCCAGAATCTCTATGTTAACCAAGGGTTGTGCAAATGTAACCTCAGTAGGGTGGAGAGAGGAAAAAGGGGGGAAGAGGTATTTATGACTCTCATAAACCTACCCCCCAGGCCAACGTCATGACACCGATTAATAAGAAATAATTAGTAAGAAATTTTAGGTTGTAGTTATTATAGGAATTATAGGACTATTTCTCTCTCTACGATTTGTATTTCATTAACCTTTGAATATTGGATGTTCTTATAGGCACTTTAGTATTGCCTGTGTAATCAACTAGTCAGGTAGAAACTAAGAATGGTCCTATAGGAATATAGGAGTTTATCAAAATTTGGTTTGTTTTTGAATTCTTTGTGGGTCTGTGTAATCTGAGGGAAATATGTCTCTCTAATATGGTCATACATTGGACAGGTTAGGAAGTGCATCTCAGTTTCCACCTCATTTTGTGGGCAGTGAGCACATAGCCTGTCTTCTCTTGATAGCCATGTCTGCCTACGGCGGCCTTTCTCAATAGCAAGGCTATGCTCACTGAGTCTGTACATAGTCAAAGCTTTCCTTAATTTTGGGTCAGTCACAGTGGTCAGGTATTCTGCCGCTGTGTACTCTCTGTTTAGAGCCAAATCGCATTCTAGTTTGCTCTGTTTTTTTGTTAATTCTTTCCAATGTGTCAAGTAATTATCTTTTTGTTTTCTCATGATTTGGTTGGGTCTCTCTCTCTCTCCAGGCGTAGTAAGTATGATATCCTGATGGAGTTGACCTCTAACCTCCTGTCAGAGGCGCCCAACCACACAGCCTCCATGATCACACTACGAGACCAACTGGTGAGACCTCTGTGTTCCAGTTAACATTGCATCGTTGAGCGGACCTTGTATGCATGTGTACCAGGACATGCAGTGTGTGGTTAGAGAGTGTGTATCAGGACAGTGTGTGGTTAGAGAGTGTGTATCAGGACAGTGTGAGGTTAGAGAGTGTGTATCAGGACAGTGTGTGGTTAGAGAGTGTGTATCAGGACAGTGTGAGGTTAGAGAGTGTGTATCAGGACAGTGTGTGGTTAGAGAGTGTGTATCAGGACAGTGTGTGGTTAGAGAGTGTGTATCAGGACAGTGTGAGGTTAGAGAGTGTGTATCAGGACAGTGTGTATCAGGACAGTGTGTATCAGGACAGTGTGTATCAGGACAGTGTGTATCAGGACAGTGTGTATCAGGACAGTGTGTATCAGGACAGTGTGTATCAGGACAGTGTGTATCAGGACAGTGTGTATCAGGACAGTGTGAGGTTAGACAGTGTGTATCAGGACAGTGTGTGGTTAGAGAGTGTGTATCAGGACAGTGTGAGGTTAGAGAGTGTGTATCAGGACAGTGTCAGGTTAGACAGTGTGTATCAGGACAGTGTGTGGTTAGAGAGTGTGTATCAGGACAGTGTGTATCAGGACAGTGTGAGGTTAGACAGTGTGTATCAGGACAGTGTGTATCAGGACAGTGTGTATCAGGACAGTGTGTATCAGGACAGTGTGAGGTTAGAGAGTGTGTATCAGGACAGTGTGTATCAGCAGTGTGTTTTCTCTCGGCAGAGTATCAGTGAGAGGACCTTCAAGCGTATGTATCAGTACATGCAAGCAGCCAAACTGGTCCAAGTGGTCATTAAACCAGTTGAACACCTCAACCCGACAGTAGGCCCCTGTGATACCAGGAGAGGTATGTACCCTACACACTACCTCACTACCTCAACCCTACAGTAGGCCCCTGTGATACCAGGGGAGGTATGTACCTTACACACTACCTCACTACCTCAACCCGACAGCAGGCCCCTGTGATACCAGGAGAGGTATGTACCCTACACACTACCTCACTACCTCAACCCTACAGTAGGCCCCTGTGATACCAGGAGAGGTATGTACCCGACACACTACCTCACTACCTTAACCCGACAGTAGGCCCCTGTGATACCAGGAGAGGTATGTACCCGACACACTACCTCACTACCTTAACCCGACAGTAGGCCAGGAGATACCAGGAGAGTTCTGGTTCTCCTGGACACTAGTCTGATGTCTGGTTCTCCTGGACACTAGTCTGACGGCTGGTTCTCCTAGACGCTAGTCTGACGGCTGGTTCTCCTAGACACTAGTCTGACGGCTGGTTCTCCTAGACACTAGTCTGGTTCTACTAGACGCTAGTCTGACGGCTGGTTCTCCTGGACGCTAGTCTGACGGCTGGTTCTCCTGGATGCTAGTCTGACGGCTGGTTCTCCTGGACGCTAGTCTGACGGCTGGTTCTACTAGACGCTAGTCTGACGGCTGGTTCTCCTAGACGCTAGTCTGGTTCTACTAGACGCTAGTCTGACGGCTGGTTCTCCTAGACGCTAGTCTGACGGCTGGTTCTCCTAGACGCTAGTCTGACGGCTGGTTCTCCTAGACGCTAGTCTGACGGCTGGTTCTCCTAGACGCTAGTCTGACGGCTGGTTCTCCTAGACGCTAGTCTGACGGCTGGTTCTCCTAGACACTAGTCTGGTTCTCCTAGACACTAGTCTGACGGCTGGTTCTCCTAGACACTAGTCTGGTTCTCCTAGACACTAGTCTGACGGCTGGTTCTCCTAGACACTAGTCTGGTTCTCCTAGACACTAGTCTGACGGCTGGTTCTCCTAGACACTAGTCTGGTTCTCCTAGACACTAGTCTGGTTCTCCTAGACACTAGTCTGGTTCTCCTGGACGCTAGTCTGACGGCTGGTTCTCCTAGACACTAGTCTGACGGCTGGTTCTCCTAGACGCTAGTCTGACGGCTGGTTCTCCTAGACGCTAGTCTGACGGCTGGTTCTCCTAGACGCTAGTCTGACGGCTGGTTCTCCTAGACGCTAGTCTGACGGCTGGTTCTCCTAGACGCTAGTCTGACGGCTGGTTCTCCTAGACGCTAGTCTGACGGCTGGTTCTCCTAGACACTAGTCTGACGGCTGGTTCTCCTAGACACTAGTCTGACGGCTGGTTCTCCTAGACGCTAGTCTGGTTCTCCTAGACACTAGTCTGACGGCTGGTTCTCCTAGACACTAGTCTGACGGCTGGTTCTCCTGGACACTAGTCTGACGGCTGGTTCTCCTAGACACTAGTCTGACGGCTGGTTCTACTAGACACTAGTCTGACGGCTGGTTCTCCTGGACACTAGTCTGGTTCTCCTAGACACTAGTCTGGTTCTCCTAGACACTAGTCTGGTTCTCCTGGACACTAGTCTGGTTCTCCTGGACGCTAGTCTGACGGCTGGTTCTCCTAGACACTAGTCTGACGGCTGGTTCTCCTAGACACTAGTCTGACGGCTGGTTCTCCTAGACACTAGTCTGGTTCTCCTAGACACTAGTCTGGTTCTCCTAGACGCTAGTCTGACGGCTGGTTCTCCTAGACACTAGTCTGACGGCTGGTTCTCCTAGACGCTAGTCTGGTTCTCCTAGACACTAGTCTGACGGCTGGTTCTCCTAGACACTAGTCTGACGGCTGGTTCTCCTAGACACTAGTCTGGTTCTCCTAGACGCTAGTCTGACGGCTGGTTCTCCTAGACACTAGTCTGACGGCTGGTTCTCCTAGACGCTAGTCTGGTTCTCCTAGACACTAGTCTGACGGCTGGTTCTCCTAGACACTAGTCTGACGGCTGGTTCTCCTAGACACTAGTCTGGTTCTCCTAGACGCTAGTCTGACGGCTGGTTCTCCTAGACACTAGTCTGGTTCTCCTAGACACTAGTCTGACGGCTGGTTCTCCTGGACACTAGTCTGACGGCTGGTTCTCCTAGACACTAGTCTGACGGCTGGTTCTCCTAGACACTAGTCTGACGGCTGGTTCTACTAGACACTAGTCTGACGGCTGGTTCTCCTAGACACTAGTCTGACGGCTGGTTCTCCTAGACGCTAGTCTGGTTCTCCTAGACACTAGTCTGACGGCTGGTTCTCCTAGACACTAGTCTGACGGCTGGTTCTCCTAGACACTAGTCTGGTTCTCCTAGACGCTAGTCTGACGGCTGGTTCTCCTAGACACTAGTCTGACGGCTGGTTCTCCTAGACGCTAGTCTGGTTCTCCTAGACACTAGTCTGACGGCTGGTTCTCCTAGACACTAGTCTGACGGCTGGTTCTCCTAGACACTAGTCTGGTTCTCCTAGACGCTAGTCTGACGGCTGGTTCTCCTAGACACTAGTCTGACGGCTGGTTCTCCTGGACACTAGTCTGACGGCTGGTTCTCCTAGACACTAGTCTGACGGCTGGTTCTACTAGACACTAGTCTGACGGCTGGTTCTCCTGGACACTAGTCTGGTTCTCCTAGACACTAGTCTGGTTCTCCTAGACACTAGTCTGGTTCTCCTGGACACTAGTCTGGTTCTCCTGGACGCTAGTCTGACGGCTGGTTCTCCTAGACACTAGTCTGACGGCTGGTTCTCCTAGACACTAGTCTGACGGCTGGTTCTCCTAGACACTAGTCTGACGGCTGGTTCTCCTAGACACTAGTCTGGTTCTCCTAGACACTAGTCTGGTTCTCCTAGACGCTAGTCTGACGGCTGGTTCTCCTAGACACTAGTCTGACGGCTGGTTCTCCTAGACGCTAGTCTGGTTCTCCTAGACACTAGTCTGACGGCTGGTTCTCCTAGACACTAGTCTGACGGCTGGTTCTCCTAGACACTAGTCTGGTTCTCCTAGACGCTAGTCTGACGGCTTGTTCTCCTAGACACTAGTCTGACGGCTGGTTCTCCTGGACGCTAGTCTGACGGCTGGTTCTCCTAGACGCTAGTCTGACGGCTGGTTCTCCTGGACACTAGTCTGACGGCTGGTTCTCCTAGACACTAGTCTGGTTCTCCTAGACACTAGTCTGGTTCTCCTAGACACTAGTCTGACGGCTGGTTCTCCTTGACACTAGTCTGGTTCTCCTAGACACTAGTCTGGTTCTCCTAGACACTAGTCTGACGGCTGGTTCTCCTGGACACTAGTCTGGTTCTCCTAGACGCTAGTCTGACGGCTGGTTCTCCTGGACACTAGTCTGACGGCTGGTTCTCCTAGACACTAGTCTGGTTCTCCTAGACACTAGTCTGACGGCTGGTTCTCCTGGACACTAGTCTGACGGCTGGTTCTCCTAGACACTAGTCTGGTTCTCCTAGACACTAGTCTGGTTCTCCTAGACACTAGTCTGACGGCTGGTTCTCCTAGACACTAGTCTGACGGCTGGTTCTCCTGGACACTAGTCTGACGGCTGGTTCTCCTGGACACTAGTCTGACGGCTGGTTCTCCTAGACACTAGTCTGACGGCTGGTTCTCCTAGACACTAGTCTGGTTCTCCTGGACACTAGTCTGACGGCTGGTTCTCCTAGACACTAGTCTGACGACTGGTTCTCCTGGACACTAGTCTGACGGCTGGTTCTCCTAGACACTAGTCTGGTTCTCCTGGACACTAGTCTGACGGCTGGTTCTCCTAGACACTAGTCTGACGGCTGGTTCTCCTAGACACTAGTCTGGTTCTCCTAGACACTAGTCTGGTTCTCCTAGACACTAGTCTGGTTCTACTAGACACTAGTCTGACGGCTGGTTCTCCTAGACGCTAGTCTGACGGCTGGTTCTCCTGGACACTAGTCTGACGGCTGGTTCTCCTAGACACTAGTCTGACGGCTGGTTCTCCTAGACACTAGTCTGACGGCTGGTTCTCCTAGACGCTAGTCTGACGGCTGGTTCTCCTAGACGCTAGTCTGACGGCTGGTTCTCCTAGACGCTAGTCTGATGGCTGGTTCGCCTAGACACTAGTCTGACGGCTGGTTCTCCTAGACGCTAGTCTGGTTCTCCTAGACGCTAGTCTGGTTCTCCTAGACGCTAGTCTGACGGCTGGTTCTCCTAGACGCTAGTCTGACGGCTGGTTCTCCTAGACACTAGTCTGACGGCTGGTTCTCCTAGACGCTAGTCTGACGGCTGGTTCTCCTAGACGCTAGTCTGACGGCTGGTTCGCCTAGACACTAGTCTGACGGCTGGTTCTCCTAGACGCTAGTCTGGTTCTCCTAGACACTAGTCTGACGGCTGGTTCTCCTAGACACTAGTCTGACGGCTGGTTCTCCTAGACACTAGTCTGACGGCTGGTTCTCCTAGACACTAGTCTGACGGCTGGTTCTCCTAGACACTAGTCTGACGGCTGGTTCTCCTAGACACTAGTCTGACGGCTGGTTCTCCTAGACACTAGTCTGACGGCTGGTTCTCCTAGACACTAGTCTGACGGCTGGTTCTCCTAGACACTAGTCTGACGGCTGGTTCTCCTAGACACTAGTCTGACGGCTGGTTCTCCTAGACACTAGTCTGACGGCTGGTTCTCCTAGACACTAGTCTGACGGCTGGTTCTCCTGGACACTAGTCTGACGGCTGGTTCTCCTAGACACTAGTCTGACGGCTGGTTCTCCTAGACACTAGTCTGGTTCTCCTAGACGCTAGTCTGACGGCTGGTTCTCCTAGACACTAGTCTGACGGCTGGTTCTCCTGGACAGTCTGACGGCTGGTTCTCCTAGACGCTAGTCTGACGGCTGGTTCTCCTGGACACTAGTCTGACGGCTGGTTCTCCTAGACACTAGTCTGGTTCTCCTAGACACTAGTCTGGTTCTCCTAGACACTAGTCTGGTTCTCCTAGACACTAGTCTGACGGCTGGTTCTCCTAGACACTAGTCTGGTTCTCCGGACACTAGTCTGGTTCTCCTAGACACTAGTCTGACGGCTGGTTCTCCTGGACACTAGTCTGACGGCTGGTTCTCCTGGACACTAGTCTGACGGCTGGTTCTCCTAGACACTAGTCTGGTTCTCCTAGACACTAGTCTGGTTCTCCTAGACACTAGTCTGACGGCTGGTTCTCCTAGACACTAGTCTGACGGCTGGTTCTCCTAGACACTAGTCTGGTTCTCCTAGACACTAGTCTGACGGCTGGTTCTCCTAGACACTAGTCTGACGGCTGGTTCTCCTAGACACTAGTCTGGTTCTCCTAGACACTAGTCTGACGGCTGGTTCTCCTGGACACTAGTCTGACGGCTGGTTCTCCTAGACACTAGTCTGGTTCTCCTAGACACTAGTCTCTGGTTCTCCTAGACACTAGTCTGACGGCTGGTTCTCCTAGACACTAGTCTGACGGCTGGTTCTCCTAGACACTAGTCTGACGGCTGGTTCTCCTAGACACTAGTCTGACGGCTGGTTCTCCTGACGTCTGACGGCTGGTTCTCCTAGACACTAGTCTGACGGCTGGTTCTCCTAGACACTAGTCTGACGGCTGGTTCTCCTAGACACTAGTCTGACGGCTGGTTCTCCTAGACACTAGTCTGACGGCTGGTTCTCCTAGACACTAGTCTGACGGCTGGTTCTCCTAGACACTAGTCTGACGGCTGGTTCTCCTAGACACTAGTCTGGTTCTCCTAGACACTAGTCTGACGGCTGGTTCTCCTAGACTACTAGTCTGACGGCTGGTTCTCCTGGACGCTAGTCTGACGGCTGGTTCTCCTAGACACTAGTCTGACGGCTGGTTCTCCTGGACACTAGTCTGACGGCTGGTTCTCCTGCTAGTCTGGTTCTCCTAGACACTAGTCTGGTTCTCCTGACACTAGTCTGGTTCTCCTAGACACTAGTCTGACGGCTGGTTCTCCTTGACACTAGTCTGGTTCTCTAGACACTAGTCTGGTTCTCCTAGACACTAGTCTGACGGCTGGTTCTCCTGGACACTAGTCTGGTTCTCCTAGACGCTAGTCTGACGGCTGGTTCTCCTGGACACTAGTCTGACGGCTGGTTCTCCTAGACACTAGTCTGGTTCTCCTAGACACTAGTCTGGTTCTCCTAGACACTAGTCTGACGGCTGGTTCTCCTAGACACTAGTCTGACGGCTGGTTCTCCTGGACACTAGTCTGACGGCTGGTTCTCCTGGACACTAGTCTGACGGCTGGTTCTCCTGGACACTAGTCTGACGGCTGGTTCTCCTAGACACTAGTCTGACGGCTGGTTCTCCTAGACACTAGTCTGGTTCTCCTGGACACTAGTCTGACGGCTGGTTCTCCTAGACACTAGTCTGACGACTGGTTCTCCTGGACACTAGTCTGACGGCTGGTTCTCCTAGACACTAGTCTGGTTCTCCTGGACACTAGTCTGACGGCTGGTTCTCCTAGACACTAGTCTGACGGCTGGTTCTCCTAGACACTAGTCTGGTTCTCCTAGACACTAGTCTGGTTCTCCTAGACACTAGTCTGGTTCTACTAGACACTAGTCTGACGGCTGGTTCTCCTAGACGCTAGTCTGACGGCTGGTTCTCCTGGACACTAGTCTGACGGCTGGTTCTCCTAGACACTAGTCTGACGGCTGGTTCTCCTAGACACTAGTCTGACGGCTGGTTCTCCTAGACACTAGTCTGACGGCTGGTTCTCCTAGACGCTAGTCTGACGGCTGGTTCTCCTAGACGCTAGTCTGATGGCTGGTTCGCCTAGACACTAGTCTGACGGCTGGTTCTCCTAGACTAGACGCTAGTCTGACGGCTGGTTCTCCTAGACGCTAGTCTGACGGCTGGTTCTCCTAGACACTAGTCTGGCTGGTTCTCCTAGACGCTAGTCTGACGGCTGGTTCTCCTAGACGCTAGTCTGACGGCTGGTTCGCCTAGACACTAGTCTGACGGCTGGTTCTCCTAGACACTAGTCTGGTTCTCCTAGACACTAGTCTGACGGCTGGTTCTCCTAGACACTAGTCTGGCTGGTTCTCCTAGACACTAGTCTGACGGCTGGTTCTCCTAGACACTAGTCTGACGGCTGGTTCTCCTAGACACAGTCTAGTCTGACACTAGGCTGGTTCTCCTAGACACTAGTCTGACGGCTGGTTCTCCTAGACACTAGTCTGACGGCTGGTTCTCCTAGACACTAGTCTGACGGCTGGTTCTCTAGACACTAGTCTGACGGCTGGTTCTCCTAGACACTAGTCTGACGGCTGGTTCTCCTAGACACTAGTCTGACGGCTGGTTCTCCTAGACACTAGTCTGACGGCTGGTTCTCCTAGACGCTAGTCTGACGGCTGGTTCTCCTAGACACTAGTCTGACGGCTGGTTCTCCTGGACGCTAGTCTGACGGCTGGTTCTCCTAGACGCTAGTCTGACGGCTGGTTCTCCTGGACACTAGTCTGACGGCTGGTTCTCCTAGACGCTAGTCTGGTTCTCCTAGACACTAGTCTGGTTCTCCTAGACACTAGTCTGGTTCTCCTAGACACTAGTCTGACGGCTGGTTCTCCTTGACACTAGTCTGGTTCTCCTAGACACTAGTCTGGTTCTCCTAGACACTAGTCTGACGGCTGGTTCTCCTGGACACTAGTCTGGTTCTCCTAGACGCTAGTCTGACGGCTGGTTCTCCTGGACACTAGTCTGACGGCTGGTTCTCCTAGACACTAGTCTGGTTCTCCTAGACACTAGTCTGACGGCTGGTTCTCCTGGACACTAGTCTGACGGCTGGTTCTCCTAGACACTAGTCTGGTTCTCCTAGACACTAGTCTGGTTCTCCTAGACACTAGTCTGACGGCTGGTTCTCCTAGACACTAGTCTGACGGCTGGTTCTCCTGGACACTAGTCTGACGGCTGGTTCTCCTGGACACTAGTCTGACGGCTGGTTCTCCTAGACACTAGTCTGACGGCTGGTTCTCCTAGACACTAGTCTGGTTCTCCTGGACACTAGTCTGACGGCTGGTTCTCCTAGACACTAGTCTGACGACTGGTTCTCCTGGACACTAGTCTGGTTCTCCTGGACACTAGTCTGACGGCTGGTTCTCCTAGACACTAGTCTGACGGCTGGTTCTCCTAGACACTAGTCTGGTTCTCCTAGACACTAGTCTGGTTCTCCTAGACACTAGTCTGGTTCTACTAGACACTAGTCTGACGGCTGGTTCTCCTAGACGCTAGTCTGACGGCTGGTTCTCCTGGACACTAGTCTGACGGCTGGTTCTCCTAGACACTAGTCTGACGGCTGGTTCTCTAGACACTAGTCTGACGGCTGGTTCTCCTAGACGCTAGTCTGACGGCTGGTTCTCCTAGACGCTAGTCTGACGGCTGGTTCTCCTAGACGCTAGTCTGATGGCTGGTTCGCCTAGACACTAGTCTGACGGCTGGTTCTCTCTAGTCTGGTTCTCCTAGACGCTAGTCTGACGGCTGGTTCTCCTAGACGCTAGTCTGACGGCTGGTTCTCCTAGACGCTAGTCTGACGGCTGGTTCGCCTAGACACTAGTCTGACGGCTGGTTCTCCTAGACGCTAGTCTGGTTCTCCTAGACACTAGTCTGACGGCTGGTTCTCCTAGACACTAGCCTGACGGCTGGTTCTCCTAGACACTAGTCTGACGGCTGGTTCTCCTAGACACTAGTCTGACGGCTGGTTCTCCTAGACACTAGTCTGACGGCTGGTTCTCCTAGACACTAGTCTGACGGCTGGTTCTCCTAGACACTAGTCTGACGGCTGGTTCTCCTAGACACTAGTCTGACGGCTGGTTCTCTAGACACTAGTCTGACGGCTGGTTCTCCTAGACACTAGTCTGACGGCTGGTTCTCCTGGACACTAGTCTGACGGCTGGTTCTCCTAGACACTAGTCTGACGGCTGGTTCTCCTAGACACTAGTCTGGTTCTCCTAGACGCTAGTCTGACGGCTGGTTCTCCTAGACACTAGTCTGACGGCTGGTTCTCCTAGACGCTAGTCTGACGGCTGGTTCTCCTAGACGCTAGTCTGACGGCTGGTTCTCCTGGACACTAGTCTGACGGCTGGTTCTCCTAGACGCTAGTCTGGTTCTCCTAGACGCTAGTCTGGTTCTCTAGACACTAGTCTGGTTCTCCTAGACACTAGTCTGACGGCTGGTTCTCCTTGACACTAGTCTGGTTCTCCTAGACACTAGTCTGGTTCTCCTAGACACTAGTCTGACGGCTGGTTCTCCTGGACACTAGTCTGGTTCTCCTAGACGCTAGTCTGACGGCTGGTTCTCCTGGACACTAGTCTGACGGCTGGTTCTCCTAGACACTAGTCTGGTTCTCCTAGACACTAGTCTGACGGCTGGTTCTCCTGGACACTAGTCTGACGGCTGGTTCTCCTAGACACTAGTCTGGTTCTCCTAGACACTAGTCTGGTTCTCCTAGACACTAGTC
Organism: Oncorhynchus gorbuscha; assembly: GCF_021184085.1. Taxonomy (NCBI): domain Eukaryota; kingdom Metazoa; phylum Chordata; class Actinopteri; order Salmoniformes; family Salmonidae; genus Oncorhynchus; species Oncorhynchus gorbuscha. The sequence goes on from NW_025746766.1 coordinate 45,424, forward strand.
TGACGGCTGGTTCTCCTAGACACTAGTCTGACGGCTGGTTCTCCTGGACACTAGTCTGACGGCTGGTTCTCCTGGACACTAGTCTGACGGCTGGTTCTCCTGGACACTAGTCTGACGGCTGGTTCTCCTAGACACTAGTCTGACGACTGGTTCTCCTAGACACTAGTCTGACGACTGGTTCTCCTGGACACTAGTCTGACGGCTGGTTCTCCTAGACACTAGTCTGGTTCTCCTGGACACTAGTCTGACGGCTGGTTCTCCTAGACACTAGTCTGACGGCTGGTTCTCCTAGACACTAGTCTGGTTCTCCTAGACACTAGTCTGGTTCTCCTAGACACTAGTCTGGTTCTACTAGACACTAGTCTGACGGCTGGTTCTCCTAGACGCTAGTCTGACGGCTGGTTCTCCTGGACACTAGTCTGACGGCTGGTTCTCCTAGACACTAGTCTGACGGCTGGTTCTCCTAGACACTAGTCTGACGGCTGGTTCTCCTAGACGCTAGTCTGACGGCTGGTTCTCCTAGACGCTAGTCTGACGGCTGGTTCTCCTAGACGCTAGTCTGATGGCTGGTTCGCCTAGACACTAGTCTGACGGCTGGTTCTCCTAGACGCTAGTCTGGTTCTCCTAGACGCTAGTCTGACGGCTGGTTCTCCTAGACGCTAGTCTGACGGCTCGTTCTCCTAGACACTAGTCTGACGGCTGGTTCTCCTAGACGCTAGTCTGACGGCTGGTTCTCCTAGACGCTAGTCTGACGGCTGGTTCGCCTAGACACTAGTCTGACGGCTGGTTCTCCTAGACGCTAGTCTGGTTCTTCTAGACACTAGTCTGACGGCTGGTTCTCCTAGACACTAGTCTGACGGCTGGTTCTCCTAGACACTAGTCTGACGGCTGGTTCTCCTAGACACTAGTCTGACGGCTGGTTCTCCTAGACACTAGTCTGACGGCTGGTTCTCCTAGACACTAGTCTGACGGCTGGTTCTCCTAGACACTAGTCTGACGGCTGGTTCTCCTAGACACTAGTCTGACGGCTGGTTCTCCTAGACACTAGTCTGACGGCTGGTTCTCCTAGACGCTAGTCTGACGGCTGGTTCTCCTAGACACTAGTCTGACGGCTGGTTCTCCTAGACACTAGTCTGACGGCTGGTTCTCCTAGACGCTAGTCTGACGTCTGGTTCTCCTAGACGCTAGTCTGACGGCTGGTTCTCCTAGACACTAGTCTGACGGCTGGTTCTCCTAGACACTAGTCTGACGGCTGGTTCTCCTAGACACTAGTCTGACGGCTGGTTCTCCTAGACACTAGTCTGGTTCTCCTGGACACTAGTCTGACGGCTGGTTCTCCTAGACACTAGTCTGACGGCTGGTTCTCCTGGACACTAGTCTGACGGCTGGTTCTCCTAGACACTAGTCTGACGGCTGGTTCTCCTAGACACTAGTCTGGTTCTCCTGGACACTAGTCTGACGGCTGGTTCTCCTAGACACTAGTCTGACGACTGGTTCTCCTGGACACTAGTCTGACGGCTGGTTCTCCTAGACACTAGTCTGGTTCTCCTGGACACTAGTCTGACGGCTGGTTCTCCTAGACACTAGTCTGACGGCTGGTTCTCCTAGACACTAGTCTGGTTCTCCTAGACACTAGTCTGGTTCTCCTAGACACTAGTCTGGTTCTACTAGACACTAGTCTGACGGCTGGTTCTCCTAGACGCTAGTCTGACGGCTGGTTCTCCTGGACACTAGTCTGACGGCTGGTTCTCCTAGACACTAGTCTGACGGCTGGTTCTCCTAGACACTAGTCTGACGGCTGGTTCTCCTAGACGCTAGTCTGACGGCTGGTTCTCCTAGACGCTAGTCTGACGGCTGGTTCTCCTAGACGCTAGTCTGATGGCTGGTTCGCCTAGACACTAGTCTGACGGCTGGTTCTCCTAGACGCTAGTCTGGTTCTCCTAGACGCTAGTCTGACGGCTGGTTCTCCTAGACGCTAGTCTGACGGCTGGTTCTCCTAGACACTAGTCTGACGGCTGGTTCTCCTAGACGCTAGTCTGACGGCTGGTTCTCCTAGACGCTAGTCTGACGGCTGGTTCGCCTAGACACTAGTCTGACGGCTGGTTCTCCTAGACGCTAGTCTGGTTCTCCTAGACACTAGTCTGACGGCTGGTTCTCCTAGACACTAGTCTGACGGCTGGTTCTCCTAGACACTAGTCTGACGGCTGGTTCTCCTAGACACTAGTCTGACGGCTGGTTCTCCTAGACACTAGTCTGACGGCTGGTTCTCCTAGACACTAGTCTGACGGCTGGTTCTCCTAGACACTAGTCTGACGGCTGGTTCTCCTAGACACTAGTCTGACGGCTGGTTCTCCTAGACACTAGTCTGACGGCTGGTTCTCCTAGACACTAGTCTGACGGCTGGTTCTCCTAGACACTAGTCTGACGGCTGGTTCTCCTGGACACTAGTCTGACGGCTGGTTCTCCTAGACACTAGTCTGACGGCTGGTTCTCCTAGACACTAGTCTGGTTCTCCTAGACGCTAGTCTGACGGCTGGTTCTCCTAGACACTAGTCTGACGGCTGGTTCTCCTGGACGCTAGTCTGACGGCTGGTTCTCCTAGACGCTAGTCTGACGGCTGGTTCTCCTGGACACTAGTCTGACGGCTGGTTCTCCTAGACGCTAGTCTGGTTCTCCTAGACACTAGTCTGGTTCTCCTAGACACTAGTCTGGTTCTCCTAGACACTAGTCTGACGGCTGGTTCTCCTTGACACTAGTCTGGTTCTCCTAGACACTAGTCTGGTTCTCCTAGACACTAGTCTGACGGCTGGTTCTCCTGGACACTAGTCTGGTTCTCCTAGACGCTAGTCTGACGGCTGGTTCTCCTGGACACTAGTCTGACGGCTGGTTCTCCTAGACACTAGTCTGGTTCTCCTAGACACTAGTCTGACGGCTGGTTCTCCTGGACACTAGTCTGACGGCTGGTTCTCCTAGACACTAGTCTGGTTCTCCTAGACACTAGTCTGGTTCTCCTAGACACTAGTCTGACGGCTGGTTCTCCTAGACACTAGTCTGACGGCTGGTTCTCCTGGACACTAGTCTGACGGCTGGTTCTCCTGGACACTAGTCTGACGGCTGGTTCTCCTAGACACTAGTCTGACGGCTGGTTCTCCTAGACACTAGTCTGGTTCTCCTGGACACTAGTCTGACGGCTGGTTCTCCTAGACACTAGTCTGACGACTGGTTCTCCTGGACACTAGTCTAGTTCTCCTGGACACTAGTCTGACGGCTGGTTCTCCTAGACACTAGTCTGACGGCTGGTTCTCCTAGACACTAGTCTGGTTCTCCTAGACACTAGTCTGGTTCTCCTAGACACTAGTCTGGTTCTACTAGACACTAGTCTGACGGCTGGTTCTCCTAGACGCTAGTCTGACGGCTGGTTCTCCTGGACACTAGTCTGACGGCTGGTTCTCCTAGACACTAGTCTGACGGCTGGTTCTCCTAGACACTAGTCTGACGGCTGGTTCTCCTAGACGCTAGTCTGACGGCTGGTTCTCCTAGACGCTAGTCTGACGGCTGGTTCTCCTAGACGCTAGTCTGATGGCTGGTTCGCCTAGACACTAGTCTGACGGCTGGTTCTCCTAGACGCTAGTCTGGTTCTCCTAGACGCTAGTCTGACGGCTGGTTCTCCTAGACGCTAGTCTGACGGCTGGTTCTCCTAGACGCTAGTCTGACGGCTGGTTCGCCTAGACACTAGTCTGACGGCTGGTTCTCCTAGACGCTAGTCTGGTTCTCCTAGACACTAGTCTGACGGCTGGTTCTCCTAGACACTAGTCTGACGGCTGGTTCTCCTAGACACTAGTCTGACGGCTGGTTCTCCTAGACACTAGTCTGACGGCTGGTTCTCCTAGACACTAGTCTGACGGCTGGTTCTCCTAGACACTAGTCTGACGGCTGGTTCTCCTAGACACTAGTCTGACGGCTGGTTCTCCTAGACACTAGTCTGACGGCTGGTTCTCCTAGACACTAGTCTGACGGCTGGTTCTCCTGGACACTAGTCTGACGGCTGGTTCTCCTAGACACTAGTCTGGTTCTCCTAGACACTAGTCTGACGGCTGGTTCTCCTGGACACTAGTCTGACGGCTGGTTCTCCTAGACACTAGTCTGGTTCTCCTAGACACTAGTCTGGTTCTCCTAGACACTAGTCTGACGGCTGGTTCTCCTAGACACTAGTCTGACGGCTGGTTCTCCTGGACACTAGTCTGACGGCTGGTTCTCCTGGACACTAGTCTGACGGCTGGTTCTCCTGGACACTAGTCTGACGGCTGGTTCTCCTAGACACTAGTCTGACGACTGGTTCTCCTAGACACTAGTCTGACGACTGGTTCTCCTGGACACTAGTCTGACGGCTGGTTCTCCTAGACACTAGTCTGGTTCTCCTGGACACTAGTCTGACGGCTGGTTCTCCTAGACACTAGTCTGACGGCTGGTTCTCCTAGACACTAGTCTGGTTCTCCTAGACACTAGTCTGGTTCTCCTAGACACTAGTCTGGTTCTACTAGACACTAGTCTGACGGCTGGTTCTCCTAGACGCTAGTCTGGTTCTCCTAGACACTAGTCTGGTTCTCCTAGACACTAGTCTGGTTCTCCTAGACACTAGTCTGACGGCTGGTTCTCCTTGACACTAGTCTGGTTCTCCTAGACACTAGTCTGGTTCTCCTAGACACTAGTCTGACGGCTGGTTCTCCTGGACACTAGTCTGGTTCTCCTAGACGCTAGTCTGACGGCTGGTTCTCCTGGACACTAGTCTGACGGCTGGTTCTCCTAGACACTAGTCTGGTTCTCCTAGACACTAGTCTGACGGCTGGTTCTCCTGGACACTAGTCTGACGGCTGGTTCTCCTAGACACTAGTCTGGTTCTCCTAGACACTAGTCTGGTTCTCCTAGACACTAGTCTGACGGCTGGTTCTCCTAGACACTAGTCTGACGGCTGGTTCTCCTGGACACTAGTCTGACGGCTGGTTCTCCTGGACACTAGTCTGACGGCTGGTTCTCCTAGACACTAGTCTGACGGCTGGTTCTCCTAGACACTAGTCTGGTTCTCCTGGACACTAGTCTGACGGCTGGTTCTCCTAGACACTAGTCTGACGACTGGTTCTCCTGGACACTAGTCTAGTTCTCCTGGACACTAGTCTGACGGCTGGTTCTCCTAGACACTAGTCTGACGGCTGGTTCTCCTAGACACTAGTCTGGTTCTCCTAGACACTAGTCTGGTTCTCCTAGACACTAGTCTGGTTCTACTAGACACTAGTCTGACGGCTGGTTCTCCTAGACGCTAGTCTGACGGCTGGTTCTCCTGGACACTAGTCTGACGGCTGGTTCTCCTAGACACTAGTCTGACGGCTGGTTCTCCTAGACACTAGTCTGACGGCTGGTTCTCCTAGACGCTAGTCTGACGGCTGGTTCTCCTAGACGCTAGTCTGACGGCTGGTTCTCCTAGACGCTAGTCTGATGGCTGGTTCGCCTAGACACTAGTCTGACGGCTGGTTCTCCTAGACGCTAGTCTGGTTCTCCACGCTAGTCTGACGGCTGGTTCTCCTAGACGCTAGTCTGACGGCTGGTTCTCCTAGACGCTAGTCTGACGGCTGGTTCGCCTAGACACTAGTCTGACGGCTGGTTCTCCTGGCTAGTCTGGTTCTCCTAGACACTAGTCTGACGGCTGGTTCTCCTAGACACTAGTCTGACGGCTGGTTCTCCTAGACACTAGTCTGACGGCTGGTTCTCCTAGACACTAGTCTGACGGCTGGTTCTCCTAGACACTAGTCTGACGGCTGGTTCTCCTAGACACTAGTCTGACGGCTGGTTCTCCTAGACACTAGTCTGACGGCTGGTTCTCCTAGACACTAGTCTGACGGCTGGTTCTCCTAGACACTAGTCTGACGGCTGGTTCTCCTAGACACTAGTCTGACGGCTGGTTCTCCTGGACACTAGTCTGACGGCTGGTTCTCCTAGACACTAGTCTGACGGCTGGTTCTCCTAGACACTAGTCTGGTTCTCCTAGACGCTAGTCTGACGGCTGGTTCTCCTAGACACTAGTCTGACGGCTGGTTCTCCTGGACGCTAGTCTGACGGCTGGTTCTCCTAGACGCTAGTCTGACGGCTGGTTCTCCTGGACACTAGTCTGACGGCTGGTTCTCCTAGACGCTAGTCTGGTTCTCCTAGACGCTAGTCTGGTTCTCCTAGACACTAGTCTGGTTCTCCTAGACACTAGTCTGACGGCTGGTTCTCCTTGACACTAGTCTGGTTCTCCTAGACACTAGTCTGGTTCTCCTAGACACTAGTCTGACGGCTGGTTCTCCTGGACACTAGTCTGGTTCTCCTAGACGCTAGTCTGACGGCTGGTTCTCCTGGACACTAGTCTGACGGCTGGTTCTCCTAGACACTAGTCTGGTTCTCCTAGACACTAGTCTGACGGCTGGTTCTCCTGGACACTAGTCTGACGGCTGGTTCTCCTAGACACTAGTCTGGTTCTCCTAGACACTAGTCTGGTTCTCCTAGACACTAGTCTGACGGCTGGTTCTCCTAGACACTAGTCTGACGGCTGGTTCTCCTGGACACTAGTCTGACGGCTGGTTCTCCTGGACACTAGTCTGACGGCTGGTTCTCCTGGACACTAGTCTGACGGCTGGTTCTCCTAGACACTAGTCTGACGACTGGTTCTCCTAGACACTAGTTCTCCTAGACGCTAGTCTGACGGCTGGTTCTCCTGGACACTAGTCTGACGGCTGGTTCTCTAGACACTAGTCTGGTTCTCCTGGACACTAGTCTGGACGGCTGGTTCTCCTAGACACTAGTCTGGACGGCTGGTTCTCCTAGACACTAGTCTGGTTCTCCTAGACACTAGTCTGACGGCTGGTTCTCCTAGACACTAGTCTGGTTCTCCTAGACACTAGTCTGACGGCTGGTTCTCCTAGACACTAGTCTGGCTGGTTCTCCTAGACACTAGTCTGACGGCTGGTTCTCCTAGACACTAGTCTGACGGCTGGTTCTCCTGGACACTAGTCTGGTTCTCTGACGGCTGGTTCTCCTAGACACTAGTCTGACGGCTGGTTCTCCTAGACACTAGTCTGACGGCTGGTTCTCCTAGACGCTAGTCTGACGGCTGGTTCTCCTAGACACTAGTCTGACGGCTGGTTCTCCTAGACACTAGTCTGACGGCTGGTTCTCCTAGACACTAGTCTAGTCTGTTCTCCTAGACACTAGTCTGGTTCTCCTAGACACTAGTCTGACGGCTGGTTCTCCTAGACACTAGTCTGGTTCTCCTAGACGCTAGTCTGACGGCTGGTTCTCCTAGACGCTAGTCTGACGGCTGGTTCTCCTAGACACTAGTCTGACGGCTGGTTCTCCTAGACGCTAGTCTGACGGCTGGTTCTCCTAGACACTAGTCTGACGGCTGGTTCTCCTAGACACTAGTCTGACGGCTGGTTCTCCTAGACGCTAGTCTGGTTCTTCTAGACACTAGTCTGACGGCTGGTTCTCCTAGACACTAGTCTGACGGCTGGTTCTCCTAGACACTAGTCTGACGGCTGGTTCTCCTAGACACTAGTCTGACGGCTGGTTCTCCTAGACACTAGTCTGACGGCTGGTTCTCCTAGACACTAGTCTGGTTCTCCTAGACACTAGTCTGACGGCTGGTTCTCCTAGACACTAGTCTGACGGCTGGTTCTCCTAGACACTAGTCTGACGGCTGGTTCTCCTAGACGCTAGTCTGACGGCTGGTTCTCCTAGACACTAGTCTGACGGCTGGTTCTCCTAGACACTAGTCTGACGGCTGGTTCTCCTAGACACTAGTCTGACGTCTGGTTCTCCTAGACACTAGTCTGACGGTCTGGTTCTCTAGACACTAGTCTGACGGCTGGTTCTCCTAGACACTAGTCTGACGGCTGGTTCTCCTAGACACTAGTCTGACGGCTGGTTCTCCTAGACACTAGTCTGACGGCTGGTTCTCCTAGACACTAGTCTGACGGCTGGTTCTCCTAGACACTAGTCTGACGGCTGGTTCTCCTAGACACTAGTCTGACGGCTGGTTCTCCTAGACACTAGTCTGACGGCTGGTTCTCCTAGACACTAGTCTGACGGCTGGTTCTCCTAGACACTAGTCTGACGGCTGGTTCTCCTAGACACTAGTCTGACGGCTGGTTCTCCTAGACACTAGTCTGACGGCTGGTTCTCCTGGACACTAGTCTGGTTCTCCTGGACACTAGTCTGACGGCTGGTTCTCCTGGACACTAGTCTGACGGCTGGTTCTCCTGATGCCCTTTGTTTTGTCTGGTTCCCTGTTTCCTTCCTCACTCACTCCCCCTTCCTTACTCTCCTTGTCCTCACTGGGGCCACCTTGTTCCCTAACCCCTTGTTCCCTAACCCCTTGTTTCCTTTCCTCTAGGCACCAAGGTGGTGGCTCGCTGTCTGAAGCTAATCAAACCCTATGTGAGGAAGGAGTTGGTCGAGGCTGAGGATGATGATGATAACGACGATGATGATGGGGGAGGAGCAAATAGGAAGACCGTCCCCACAGAGGGGCGGATCATGGAGAGAGACTTACTCTCACAGGCCTATGGGATCAGTACGTTCTGGTTTGCTCTTTTCTTATTGGCCAAAATATTGATGTAGAAATAGATACATTTTCCTTTTTTTTTTTTTTAAGACCGGGAACGGTTCCATTTCTGATTGGTCGAATGTCTTACTCTCTGCTTTGCGATTGGCTGATCTAGTCGTGTCCTGCGGGACCAAGGGCATCTCTCAGAGTGCGTTGCGTGCGAGGATGTGCATCGGCAAGCTGGAGTCTCGTATGATCTGCCGACTGCTGGAGAGGACAGACATGATCAAGGTAAACTCTGTCTGTGTGTCTCCGTGTGTCTCCGTGTGTCTCCGTGTGTCTCCGTGTGTCTCCGTGTGTGTCTCTGTGTGTCTCTGTGTGTCTCTGTGTGTCTCTGTGTGTCTCCGTGTGTCTCCGTGTGTCTCCGTGTGTCTCTGTGTGTGTCTCTGTGTGTCTCTGTGTGTCTCTGTGTGTCTCTGTGTGTCTGTGTGTGTCTCTGTGTGTCTCTGTGTGTCTCCTTGTGTCTCTGTGTGTGTCTGTGTGTGTGTCTCTGTCTGTGTGTGTGTCTGTGTGTCTCTGTGTGTGTCTGTGTGTCTCTGTGTGTCTCTGTGTGTCTCTGTGTCTGTGTGTGTGTGTGTCTGTCTGTCTGTCTGTCTGTCTGTCTGTCTGTCTGTCTGTCTGTCTGTCTGTCAGTCATTGAACTGTCTGTCAGTCATTGAACTGTGTCTGTCTGTCTGTCATTGAACTCTGTCTGTCTGTCTGTCATTGAACTCTGTCTGTCTGTCTGTCGTTGAACTGTCTGTCTGTCTGTCGTTGAGCTGTGTCTGTCTGTCTGTCGCGCAGCTGTGTCTGTCTGTCTGTCGTTGAGCTGTGTCTGTCTGTCTGTCGTTGAGCTGTGTCTGTCTGTCTGTCTGTCGTTGAGCTGTGTCTGTCTGTCTGTCTGTCGTTGAGCTGTGTTTGTCTGTCGTTGAGCTGTGTCTGTCTGTCATTGAGCTGTGTCTGTCTGTCATTGAGCTGTGTCTGTCTGTCTGTCTGTCTGTCTGTCTGTCTGTCTGTCTGTCTGTCTGTCTGTCTGTCTGTCTGTCTGTCTGTCTGTCTGTCATTGAGCTGTGTCTGTCTGTCGTTGAGCTGTGTCTGTCTGTCATTGAGCTGTGTCTGTCTGTCATTGAGCTGTGTCTGTCTGTCATTGAGCTGTGTCTGTCTGTCTGTCATTGAGCTGTGTCTGTCTGTCTGTCATTGAGCTGTGTCTGTCTGTCATTGAGCTGTGTCTGTCTGTCTGTCTGTCTGTCTGTCTGTCTGTCTGTCTGTCTGTCTGTCTGTCTGTCTGTCTGTCTGTCTGTCTGTCTGTCTGTCTGTCATTGAGCTGTGTCTGTCTGTCATTGAGCTGTGTCTGTCTGTCTGTCTGTCTGTCGTTGAGCTGTGTCTGTCTGTCATTGAGCTGTGTCTGTCTGTCATTGAGCTGTGTCTGTCTGTCTGTCATTGAGCTGTGTCTGTCTGTCATTGAGCTGTCTGTCTGTCTGTCTGTCTGTCTGTCTGTCTGTCTGTCTGTCTGTCTGTCTGTCTGTCTGTCTGTCTGTCATTGAGCTGTGTCTGTCTGTCATTGAGCTGTGTCTGTCTGTTGTCTGTCTGTCTGTCTGTCTGTCTGTCTGTCTGTCTGTCTGTCTGTCTGTCTGTCTGTCTGTCTGTCTGAGCTCTGTCTGTCTGTCGTTGAGCTGTGTCTGTCTGTCGTTGAGCTGTGTCTGTCTGTCGTTGAGCTGTGTCTGTCTGTCATTGAGCTGTGTCTGTCTGTCATTGAGCTGTGTCTGTCTGTCATTGAGCTGTGTCTGTCTGTCTGTCATTGAGCTGTGTCTGTCTGTCATTGAGCTGTGTCTGTCTGTCTGTCTGTCTGTCGTTGAGCTGTGTCTGTCTGTCATTGAGCTGTGTCTGTCTGTCATTGAGCTGTGTCTGTCTGTCTGTCTGTCTGTCTGTCGTTGAGCTGTGTCTGTCTGTCATTGAGCTGTGTCTGTCTGTCTGTCTGTCTGTCTGTCTGTCTGTCTGTCTGTCTGTCTGTCTGTCTGTCTGTCTGTCTGTCTGTCTGTCTGTCTGTCTGTCATTGAGCTGTGTCTGTCTGTCATTGAGCTGTGTCTGTCTGTCATTGAGCTGTGTCTGTCTGTCATTGAGCTGTCTGTCTGTCTGTCTGTCTGTCTGTCTGTCTGTCTGTCTGTCTGTCTGTCTGTCTGTCTGTCTGTCTGTCTGTCTGTCTGTCTGTCGTTGAGCTGTGTCTGTCTGTCGTTGAGCTGTGTCTGTCTGTCATTGAGCTGTGTCTGTCTGTCATTGAGCTGTGTCTGTCTGTCATTGAGCTGTGTCTGTCTGTCTGTCATTGAGCTGTGTCTGTCTGTCTGTCATTGAGCTGTGTCTGTCTGTCGTTGAGCTGTGTCTGTCTGTCGTTGAGCTGTGTCTGTCTGTCTGTCGTTGAGCTGTGTCTGTCTGTCTGTCATTGAGCTGTGTCTGTCTGTCGTTGAGCTGTGTCTGTCCGTCATGTAAATGTCATTTTTCCCATGTTTTATATATATTTTTATAATGAAATAGACAATAGTGTGTGTTGTCCTTGTGTCCGTCACCTCAGGGTATAATAGAATAGACAATAGTGTGTGTTGTCCTTGTGTCCCTCAGGGTATAATAGAATAGACAATAGTGTGTGTTGTCCTTGTGTCCCTCAGGGTATAATAGAATAGACAATAGTGTGTGTTGTCCTTGTGTCCGTCACCTCAGGGTATAATAGAATAGACAATAGTGTGTGTTGTCCTTGTGTCCGTCCCTCAGGGTATAATAGAATAGACAATAGTGTGTGTTGTCCTTGTGTCCGTCTCCTCAGGGTATAATAGAATAGACAATAGTGTGTGTTGTCCTTGTGTCCCTCAGGGTATAATAGAATAGACAATAGTGTGTGTTGTCCTTGTGTCCCTCAGGGTATAATAGAATAGACAATAGTGTGTGTTGTCCTTGTGTCCGTCTCCTCAGGGTATAATAGAATAGACAATAGTGTGTGTTGTCCTTGTGTCCGTCACCTCAGGGTATAATAGAATAGACAATAGTGTGTGTTGTCCTTGTGTCCCTCAGGGTATAATAGAATAGACAATAGTGTGTGTTGTCCTTGTGTCCCTCAGGGTATAATAGAATAGACAATAGTGTGTGTTGTCCTTGTGTCCGTCACCTCAGGGTATAATAGAATAGACAATAGTGTGTGTTGTCCTTGTGTCCGTCCCTCAGGGTATAATAGAATAGACAATAGTGTGTGTTGTCCTTGTGTCCGTCTCCTCAGGGTATAATAGAATAGACAATAGTGTGTGTTGTCCTTGTGTCCCTCAGGGTATAATAGAATAGACAATAGTGTGTGTTGTCCTTGTGTCCGTCTCCTCAGGGTATAATAGAATAGACAATAGTGTGTGTTGTCCTTGTGTCCGTCACCTCAGGGTATAATAGAATAGACAATAGTGTGTGTTGTCCTTGTGTCCGTCACCTCAGGGTATAATAGAATAGACAATAGTGTGTGTTGTCCTTGTGTCCCTCAGGGTATAATAGAATAGGCAATAGTGTGTGTTGTCCTTGTGTCCCTCAGGGTATAATAGAATAGGCAATAGTGTGTGTTGTCCTTGTGTCCCTCAGGGTATAATAGAATAGACAATAGTGTGTGTTGTCCTTGTGTCCCTCAGGGTATAATAGAATAGGCAATAGTGTGTGTTGTCCTTGTGTCCCTCAGGGTATAATAGAATAGGCAATAGTGTGTGTTGTCCTTGTGTCCCTCAGGGTATAATAGAATAGACAATAGTGTGTGTTGTCCTTGTGTCCGTCACCTCAGGGTATAATAGAATAGGCAATAGTGTGTGTTGTCCTTGTGTCCGTCCCTCAGGGTTTAATAGAATAGACAATAGTGTGTGTTGTCCTTGTGTCCGTCCCTCAGGGTATAATAGAATAGACAATAGTGTGTGTTGTCCTTGTGTCCCTCAGGGTATAATAGAATAGACAATAGTGTGTGTTGTCCTTGTGTCCGTCACCTCAGGGTATAATAGAATAGACAATAGTGTGTGTTGTCCTTGTGTCCGTCACCTCAGGGTATAATAGAATAGGCAATAGTGTGTGTTGTCCTTGTGTCCCTCAGGGTATAATAGAATAGACAATAGTGTGTGTTGTCCTTGTGTCCCTCAGGGTATAATAGAATAGACAATAGTGTGTGTTGTCCTTGTGTCCCTCAGGGTATAATAGAATAGACAATAGTGTGTGTTGTCCTTGTGTCCGTCACCTCAGGGTATAATAGAATAGGCAATAGTGTGTGTTGTCCTTGTGTCCCTCAGGGTATAATAGAATAGACAATAGTGTGTGTTGTCCTTGTGTCCCTCAGGGTATAATAGAATAGGCAATAGTGTGTGTTGTCCTTGTGTCCCTCAGGGTATAATAGAATAGGCAATAGTGTGTGTTGTCCTTGTGTCCCTCAGGGTATAATAGAATAGACAATAGTGTGTGTTGTCCTTGTGTCCGTCAGGGTTTCATGGAAGACGAGGGGCGTCAGAGGACCACTAAGTACCTCGGCCATCTGCACGTCGACGAGTCCGATCTGCTTCGACATCTGGTGAAAGAGCAGGAGCGATCAGACCGGCTTCGCACTGTAGGGGGAGGAGGGGAAGGAGAGGGGGCCCCCCAAACCCCAGCACAGGCCACCCTAAAAACACCAGCTACCACAAAGACTCGGCCTACACCAAAAACACCATCGCTTCTGGAACCTCTGGGAAACACTGAGGAGAGGAGGAGAGAGAGAGGGACGAGGAAGACGAAGACTGGGAAGTCGAGAAGAAAGGGAAGAAGGGAGCGAAGAAGAAAAATGCAAAACAAAAGAAAGTGGGCAAGATGTCTCTCCTGAAGCCGTCCAAACTCCACTTCCTGGTAGCTCATCACTCTGCACCTATCACGAGTAAGGACCCAACACCTTAAACACTGACCAAACTCCACTTCCTGGTAGCTCATCACTCTGCACCTATCACGAGTAAGGACCCAACACCTTAAATACTGACCTAACACTGACCCAACACATTAAATACTGACCTAACTCCACTTCCTGGTAGCTCATCACTCTGCACCTATCACGGGTAAGGACCCAACACCTTAAATACTGACCTAACACTGACCCAACACATTAAATACTGACCTAACTCCACTTCCTGGTAGCTCATCACTCTGCACCTATCACGAGTAAGGACCCAACACCTTAAATACTGATCCAACACCTTAAACACTGACCCAACACCTTAAACACTGACCCAACACCTTAAACACTGACCCAACACCTTAAACACTGACCCAACACCTTAAATACTGATCCAACACCTTAAATACTGACCCAACACCTTAAACACTGACCCAAGACCTTAAACACTGACCCAAGACCTTAAACACTGACCCAACACCTTAAATACTGACCCAACACCTTAAATACTGACCCAACACCTTAAATACTGACCTAACTCTACTTCCTGGTACCTCATCACTCTGCACCCATCACGAGTAAGTACCCAACACCTTAAACACTGACCCAACACCTTAAATACTGACCCAACACCTTAAATACTGACCCAACACCGACCTAACACCTTAAACACTGACCCAACACCTTAAACACTGACCCAACACCTTAAATACTGACCCAACACCTTAAATACTGACCTAACTCTACTTCCTGGTACCTCATCACTCTGCACCCACCCTAACACCCAATTCCCTACCCCTTAGCATCCTGTAGGGGTTCAATCTAACTGAAGCTCATTTAAGATTTCATCTCCGTTTACAGTGCATTCAGACCCCTTCACCTTTTCCCGCATTTTACAGCCTTATTCTAAAATAATAATAAATAAATAAAAATCCCTCATCAGTCTCCACACAACACTCCATAATGACAAAGTACCTCATCACTCTGCACCCAACACAAATCCCTCATCAGTCTCCACACAACACTCCATAATGACAAAGTACCTCATCACTCTGCACCCAACACAAATCCTTCATCAGTCTCCACACAATCACACAACACTCCATAATGACAAAGTACCTCATCACTCTGCACCCAACACAAATCCCTCATCAGTCTCCACACAACACTCCATAATGACAAAGTACCTCATCACTCTGCACCCAACACAAATCCTCATCAGTCTCCACACAACACTCCATAATGACAAAGTACCTCATCACTCTGCACCCAACACAAATCCCTCATCAGTCTCCACACAACACTCCATAATGACAAAGTACCTCATCACTCTGCACCCAACACAAATCCCTCATCAGTCTCCACACAACACTCCATAATGACAAAGTACCTCATCACTCTGCACCCAACACAAATCCCTCATCAGTCTCCACACAACACTCCATAATGACAAAGTACCTCATCACTCTGCATCCAACACAAATCCCTCATCAGTCTCACACAACACTCCATAATGACAAAGTACCTCATCACTCTGCACCCAACACAAATCCCTCATCAGTCTCCACACAACACTCCATAATGACAAAGTACCTCATCACTCTGCACCCAACACAAATCCCTCATCAGTCTCCACACAACACTCCATAATGACAAAGTACCTCATCACTCTGCACCCAACACAAATCCCTCATCAGTCTCCACACAACACTCCATAATGACAAAGTACCTCATCACTCTGCACCCAACACAAATCCCTCATCAGTCTCCACACAACACTCCATAATGACAAAGCAAAAACAGGTTATTTAGACATTTCTGCAAAACTGTTTTTAAAAAAAAGACAAAAATATCACATTTACTTAAGAATTCAGACCCTTTACTCAGTACTTTGGCAGCAATTACAGCCTTGAGTCTTCTTGGGTTTGACGCTACAAGCTTGTCACACCTGTATTTGGGGAGTTTCTCCCATTCTTCTCTGCAGATCCTCTCAAGCTCTGTCAGGTTGGATGGAAAGCGTCAGGTTGGATGGAGAACATTGCTGCACAGCTATTTTCAGGTCTCTCCAGAGATGTTCGATCTGGGTTCAATTCCGAGCTCTGGCTGGGCTGCTCAAGGACATTCAGAGACTTTACCCGAAGCCAATCCTGCGCTGTCTTGGCTGTGTGCTTTAGGGTCGTTATCCTGTTGGAAGGTGAACCTTCACCCCAGTCTGAGGTCCTGAGCGCTCTGGAGCAGGTTTTCATCAAGGGTTTCTCTGTACTTTTCTCTCTTCATCTTTCCCTCGATCCTGACTAGTCTCCCAGTCCCTGTCACTGAAAAACATCCCCACAGCATGATGCTGCCACCACCATGCTTCACCGTAGGGATGCTGCCACCACCATGCTTCACTGTATGGATTGTAGGTTTCCTTCAGATGTGACACTTGGCATTCAGGCCAAAGAGTTCAATCTTGGTATCATCAGCCCAGAGAATCTTGTTTTACATGGGAGTCTTCTGAGAGTCTTTACATACCTTTTGGCCAACTCCAAGCGGGCTGTTGTGAGCCTTTTACTGAGGAGTGGCTTCCGTCTGGCCACTCTACCATAAAGGCCTGATTGGTGGAGTGCTGCAGAGATGGTTGTCCTTCTGGAAGGTTCTCCCACCTCCATAGAGGAACTCTGGACGCCCAGTCATTGACCGTCAGGTTCTTGGTTACCTCCTGACCAAGGCCCTTCACCCCTGATTGCTCAGTTTGCCCGGGGCGGCCAGCTCTTGGAAGAGTCTTGGTGGTTCCAAACGTCTTCCATTTTAGAATGATGGAGGCCATTGTGTTCTTGGGGACCTTCAATGCTGCAGACATTGTTTGGTACCCTTCCCTACATCTGTGCCTCGACACGATCCTGTCTCGGAGCTCTATGGACAATTCCTTCGACCTCATGGCTTGGTTTTTGCTCTGACATGCACTGTCAACTGTGGGACCTTATATAGACAGGTGTGTGCCTTTCCAAATCATGTCCAATCAATTGAATTTACCACAGGTGCACAACAATCAAGTTGTAGAAAGGTCTCAAGGGTAATCAATGGAAACAGGATGCAACAGGAGCTGAATTTAGTCTCATAGCAAAGAGTCTGAGTACTTATGTAAATAATAATAATAATAATATATGCCATTTAGCAGACGCTTTTATCCAAAGCGACTTACAGTCATGTGTGCATACATTCTACGTATGGGTGATCCCGGGAATCGAACCCAGTATCCTGGCGTTACAAGCGCCATGCTCTACCAACTGAGCTACAGAAGGACCATTATTATATTATTATATTATTATTATATTATATTAAATAACGTATTTCTGTTTTTACATTTCTAAAAACCTATTTTCGCGTTGTCATTATGGGGTATTGTGATGTCATTATGGGTTATTGTGATGTCATTATGGGTTATTGTGATGTCATTATGGGTTATTGTGATGTCATTATGGGTGTAGATTCAAGATAGTAGATTGAATTTTAAAAAATCCATTTTTAGAACAAGGCTGTAACAAAATGTGGAAAAAGTGAAGGAGTCTGAATACTTTCTGAAAGTACTGAACCTGTTCAGAACGTTGAGATGGAGAACAGATATGATTGGCTGTCAGGTAGAATAGGGAACCTGTTCAGAACGTTGAGATGGAGAACAGATATGATTGGCTGTCAGGTAGAATAGGGAACCTGTTCAGAACGTTGAGATGGAGAACAGATATGATTGGCTGTCAGGTAGAATAGGGAACCTGTTCAGAACGTTGAGATGGAGAACAGATATGATTGGCTGTCAGGTAGAATAGGGAACCTGTTCAGAACGTTGAGATGGAGAACAGATATGATTGGCTGTCAGGTAGAATAGGGAACCTGTTCAGAACGTTGAGATGGAGAACAGATATGATTGGCTGTCAGGTAGAATAGGGAACCTGTTCAGAACGTTGAGATGGAGAACAGATATGATTGGCTGTCAGGTAGAATAGGGAACCTGTTCAGAACGTTGAGATGGAGAACAGATATGATTGGCTGTCAGGTAGAATAGGGAACCTGTTCAGAACGTTGAGATGGAGAACAGATATGATTGGCTGTCAGGTAGAATAGGGAACCTATTCAGAACGTTGAGATGGAGAACAGATATGATTGGCTGTCAGGTAGAATAGGGAACCTGTTCAGAATGTTGAGATGGAGAACAGATATGATTGGCTGTCAGGTAGAATAGGGAACCTGTTCAGAACGTTGAGATGGAGAACAAATATGATTGGCTGTCAGGTAGAATAGGGAACCTGTTCAGAACGTTGAGATGGAGAACAGATATGATTGGCTGTCAGGTAGAATAGGGAACCTGTTCAGAACGTTGAGATGGAGAACAGATATGATTGGCTGTCAGGTAGAATAGGGAACCTGTTCAGAACGTTGAGATGGAGAACAGATATGATTGGCTGTCAGGTAGAATAGGGAACCTGTTCAGAACGTTGAGATCCTTCTGTAGCTCAGTTGGTAGAGCATGGCGCTTCTAACGCCAGGGTAGTGTGTTCGATTCCCGGGACCACCCATACGTAGAATGTATGCACACATGACTGTAAGTCGCTTTGGATAAAAGCGTCTGCTAAATGGCATATATATACATATATATAGAACGTTGAGATGGAGAACAGATATGATTGGCTGTCAGGTAGAATAGGGAACCTGTTCAGAACGTTGAGATGGCGAACAGATATGATTGGCTGTCAGGTAGAATAGGGAACCTGTTCAGAACGTTGAGATGGAGAACAGATATGATTGGCTGTCAGGTAGAATAGGGAACCTGTTCAGAACGTTGAGATGGAGAACAGATATGATTGGCTGTCGGGTAGAATAGGGAACCTGTTCAGAACGTTGAGATAGAAAGGTTTGTTGGAGAACAGATATGATTGGCTGTCAGGTAGAATAGGGAACCTGTTCAGAACGTTGAGATGGAAAGGTTTGTTGGAGAACAGATATGATTGGCTGTCAGGTAGAATAGGGAACCTGTTCAGAACGTTGAGATGGAGAACAGATATGATTGGCTGTCAGGTAGAATAGGGAACCTGTTCAGAACGTTGAGATGGAGAACAGATATGATTGGCTGTCAGGTAGAATAGGGAACCTGTTCAGAACATTGAGATGGAAAGGTTTGTTGGAGAACAGATATGATTGGCTGTCGGGTAGAATAGGGAACCTGTTCAGAACGTTGAGATGGAGAACAGATATGATTGGCTGTCAGGTAGAATAGGAACCTGTTCAGAACGTTGAGATGGAGAACAGATATGATTGGCTGTCAGGTAGAATAGGGAACCTGTTCAGAACGTTGAGATGGAGAACAGATATGATTGGCTGTCAGGTAGAATAGGGAACCTGTTCAGAACGTTGAGATGGAGAACAGATATGATTGGCTGTCAGGTAGAATAGGGAACCTGTTCAGAACGTTGAGATGGAGAACAGATATGATTGGCTGTCAGGTAGAATAGGGAACCTGTTCAGAACGTTGAGATGGAGAACAGATATGATTGGCTGTCAGGTAGAATAGGGAACCTGTTCAGAACGTTGAGATGGAGAACAGATATGATTGGCTGTCAGGTAGAATAGGGAACCTGTTCAGAACGTTGAGATGGAGAACAGATATGATTGGCTGTCAGGTAGAATAGGAACCTGTTCAGAACGTTGAGATGGAGAACAGATATGATTGGCTGTCAGGTAGAATAGGGAACCTGTTCAGAACGTTGAGATGGAGAACAGATATGATTGGCTGTCAGGTAGAATAGGGAACCTGTTCAGAATGAGATGGAGAACAGATATGATTGGCTGTCAGGTAGAATAGGGAACCTGTTCAGAGCGTTGAGATGGAGAACAGATATGATTGGCTGTCAGGTAGAATAGGGAACCTGTTCAGAACGTTGAGATGGAGAACAGATATGATTGGCTGTCAGGTAGAATAGGGAACCTGTTCAGAATGTTGAGATGGAGAACAGATATGATTGGCTGTCAGGTAGAATAGGGAACCTGTTCAGAACGTTGAGATGGAGAACAGATATGATTGGCTGTCAGGTAGAATAGGGAACCTGTTCAGAACGTTGAGATGGAGAACAGATATGATTGGCTGTCAGGTAGAATAGGGAACCTGTTCAGAACGTTGAGATGGAGAACAGATATGATTGGCTGTCAGGTAGAATAGGGAACCTGTTCAGAACGTTGAGATGGAGAACAGATATGATTGGCTGTCAGGTAGAATAGGGAACCTGTTCAGAACGTTGAGATGGAGAACAGATATGATTGGCTGTCAGGTAGAATAGGGAACCTGTTCAGAACGTTGAGATGGAGAACAGATATGATTGGCTGTCAGGTAGAATAGGGAACCTGTTCAGAACGTTGAGATGGAGAACAGATATGATTGGCTGTCAGGTAGAATAGGGAACCTGTTCAGAACGTTGAGATGGAGAACAGATATGATTGGCTGTCAGGTAGAATAGGGAACCTGTTCAGAACGTTGAGATGGAGAACAGATATGATTGGCTGTCAGGTAGAATAGGGAACCTGTTCAGAACGTTGAGATGGAGAACAGATATGATTGGCTGTCAGGTAGAATAGGGAACCTGTTCAGAACGTTGAGATGGAGAACAGATATGATTGGCTGTCGGGTAGAATAGGGAACCTGTTCAGAACGTTGAGATAGAAAGGTTTGTTGGAGAACAGATATGATTGGCTGTCAGGTAGAATAGGAACCTGTTCAGAACGTTGAGATGGAAAGGTTTGTTGGAGAACAGATATGATTGGCTGTCAGGTAGAATAGGGAACCTGTTCAGAACGTTGAGATGGAGAACAGATATGATTGGCTGTCAGGTAGAATAGGAACCTGTTCAGAACGTTGAGATGGAGAACAGATATGATTGGCTGTCAGGTAGAATAGGGAACCTGTTCAGAACGTTGAGATGGAGAACAGATATGATTGGCTGTCAGGTAGAATAGGAACCTGTTCAGAACGTTGAGATGGAGAACAGATATGATTGGCTGTCAGGTAGAATAGGAACCTGTTCAGAACGTTGAGATGGAGAACAGATATGATTGGCTGTCAGGTAGAATAGGGAACCTGTTCAGAACGTTGAGATGGAGAACAGATATGATTGGCTGTCAGGTAGAATAGGGAACCTGTTCAGAACGTTGAGATGGAGAACAGATATGATTGGCTGTCAGGTAGAATAGGGAACCTGTTCAGAACGTTGAGATGGAGAACAGATATGATTGGCTGTCAGGTAGAATAGGAACCTGTTCAGAACGTTGAGATGGAGAACAGATATGATTGGCTGTCAGGTAGAATAGGGAACCTGTTCAGAACGTTGAGATGGAGAACAGATATGATTGGCTGTCAGGTAGAATAGGGAACCTGTTCAGAACGTTGAGATGGAGAACAGATATGATTGGCTGTCAGGTAGAATAGGGAACCTGTTCAGAACGTTGAGATGGAGAACAGATATGATTGGCTGTCAGGTAGAATAGGGAACCTGTTCAGAACGTTGAGATGGAGAACAGATATGATTGGCTGTCAGGTAGAATAGGGAACCTGTTCAGAACGTTGAGATGGAGAACAGATATGATTGGCTGTCAGGTAGAATAGGGAACCTGTTCAGAACGTTGAGATGGAGAACAGATATGATTGGCTGTCAGGTAGAATAGGGAACCTGTTCAGAACGTTGAGATGGAGAACAGATATGATTGGCTGTCAGGTAGAATAGGGAACCTGTTCAGAACGTTGAGATGGAGAACAGATATGATTGGCTGTCAGGTAGAATAGGGAACCTGTTCAGAACGTTGAGATGGAGAACAGATATGATTGGCTGTCAGGTAGAATAGGGAACCTGTTCAGAACGTTGAGATGGAGAACAGATATGATTGGCTGTCAGGTAGAATAGGGAACCTGTTCAGAACGTTGAGATGGAGAACAGATATGATTGGCTGTCAGGTAGAATAGGAACCTGTTCAGAACGTTGAGATGGAGAACAGATATGATTGGCTGTCAGGTAGAATAGGGAACCTGTTCAGAACGTTGAGATGGAGAACAGATATGATTGGCTGTCAGGTAGAATAGGGAACCTGTTCAGAACGTTGAGATGGAGAACAGATATGATTGGCTGTCAGGTAGAATAGGGAACCTGTTCAGAACGTTGAGATGGAGAACAGATATGATTGGCTGTCAGGTAGAATAGGGAACCTGTTCAGAACGTTGAGATGGAGAACAGATATGATTGGCTGTCAGGTAGAATAGGAACCTGTTCAGAACGTTGAGATGGAGAACAGATATGATTGGCTGTCAGGTAGAATAGGGAACCTGTTCAGAACGTTGAGATGGAGAACAGATATGATTGGCTGTCAGGTAGAATAGGAACCTGTTCAGAACGTTGAGATGGAGAACAGATATGATTGGCTGTCAGGTAGAATAGGGAACCTGTTCAGAACGTTGAGATCCTTCTGTTGCTCAGTTGGTAGAGCATGGCGCTTCTAACGCCAGGGTAGTGTGTTCGATTCCCGGGACCACCCATACGTAGAATGTATGCACACATGACTGTAAGTCGCTTTGGATAAAAGCGTCTGCTAAATGGCATATATATACATATATATAGAACGTTGAGATGGAGAACAGATATGATTGGCTGTCAGGTAGAATAGGGAACCTGTTCAGAACGTTGAGATGGCGAACAGATATGATTGGCTGTCAGGTAGAATAGGGAACCTGTTCAGAACGTTGAGATGGAGAACAGATATGATTGGCTGTCAGGTAGAATAGGGAACCTGTTCAGAACGTTGAGATGGAGAACAGATATGATTGGCTGTCGGGTAGAATAGGGAACCTGTTCAGAACGTTGAGATAGAAAGGTTTGTTGGAGAACAGATATGATTGGCTGTCAGGTAGAATAGGGAACCTGTTCAGAACGTTGAGATGGAAAGGTTTGTTGGAGAACAGATATGATTGGCTGTCAGGTAGAATAGGGAACCTGTTCAGAACGTTGAGATGGAGAACAGATATGATTGGCTGTCAGGTAGAATAGGGAACCTGTTCAGAACGTTGAGATGGAGAACAGATATGATTGGCTGTCAGGTAGAATAGGGAACCTGTTCAGAACATTGAGATGGAAAGGTTTGTTGGAGAACAGATATGATTGGCTGTCGGGTAGAATAGGGAACCTGTTCAGAACGTTGAGATGGAGAACAGATATGATTGGCTGTCAGGTAGAATAGGGAACCTGTTCAGAACGTTGAGATGGAGAACAGATATGATTGGCTGTCAGGTAGAATAGGGAACCTGTTCAGAACGTTGAGATGGAGAACAGATATGATTGGCTGTCAGGTAGAATAGGGAACCTGTTCAGAACGTTGAGATGGAGAACAGATATGATTGGCTGTCAGGTAGAATAGGGAACCTGTTCAGAACGTTGAGATGGAGAACAGATATGATTGGCTGTCAGGTAGAATAGGGAACCTGTTCAGAACGTTGAGATGGAGAACAGATATGATTGGCTGTCAGGTAGAATAGGGAACCTGTTCAGAACGTTGAGATGGAGAACAGATATGATTGGCTGTCAGGTAGAATAGGGAACCTGTTCAGAACGTTGAGATGGAGAACAGATATGATTGGCTGTCAGGTAGAATAGGGAACCTGTTCAGAACGTTGAGATGGAGAACAGATATGATTGGCTGTCAGGTAGAATAGGGAACCTGTTCAGAACGTTGAGATGGAGAACAGATATGATTGGCTGTCAGGTAGAATAGGGAACCTGTTCAGAACGTTGAGATGGAGAACAGATATGATTGGCTGTCAGGTAGAATAGGAACCTGTTCAGAACGTTGAGATGGAGAACAGATATGATTGGCTGTCAGGTAGAATAGGGAACCTGTTCAGAACGTTGAGATGGAGAACAGATATGATTGGCTGTCAGGTAGAATAGGGAACCTGTTCAGAATGTTGAGATGGAGAACAGATATGATTGGCTGTCAGGTAGAATAGGGAACCTGTTCAGAACGTTGAGATGGAGAACAGATATGATTGGCTGTCAGGTAGAATAGGGAACCTGTTCAGAACGTTGAGATGGAGAACAGATATGATTGGCTGTCAGGTAGAATAGGGAACCTGTTCAGAACGTTGAGATGGAGAACAGATATGATTGGCTGTCAGGTAGAATAGGGAACCTGTTCAGAACGTTGAGATGGAGAACAGATATGATTGGCTGTCAGGTAGAATAGGGAACCTGTTCAGAACGTTGAGATGGAGAACAGATATGATTGGCTGTCAGGTAGAATAGGGAACCTGTTCAGAACGTTGAGATGGAGAACAGATATGATTGGCTGTCAGGTAGAATAGGGAACCTGTTCAGAACGTTGAGATGGAGAACAGATATGATTGGCTGTCAGGTAGAATAGGGAACCTGTTCAGAACGTTGAGATGGAGAACAGATATGATTGGCTGTCGGGTAGAATAGGGAACCTGTTCAGAACGTTGAGATAGAAAGGTTTGTTGGAGAACAGATATGATTGGCTGTCAGGTAGAATAGGGAACCTGTTCAGAACGTTGAGATGGAAAGGTTTGTTGGAGAACAGATATGATTGGCTGTCAGGTAGAATAGGGAACCTGTTCAGAACGTTGAGATGGAGAACAGATATGATTGGCTGTCAGGTAGAATAGGAACCTGTTCAGAACGTTGAGATGGAGAACAGATATGATTGGCTGTCAGGTAGAATAGGGAACCTGTTCAGAACGTTGAGATGGAGAACAGATATGATTGGCTGTCAGGTAGAATAGGGAACCTGTTCAGAACGTTGAGATGGAGAACAGATATGATTGGCTGTCAGGTAGAATAGGGAACCTGTTCAGAACGTTGAGATGGAGAACAGATATGATTGGCTGTCAGGTAGAATAGGGAACCTGTTCAGAACGTTGAGATGGAGAACAGATATGATTGGCTGTCAGGTAGAATAGGGAACCTGTTCAGAACGTTGAGATGGAGAACAGATATGATTGGCTGTCAGGTAGAATAGGGAACCTGTTCAGAACGTTGAGATGGAGAACAGATATGATTGGCTGTCAGGTAGAATAGGGAACCTGTTCAGAGCGTTGAGATGGAGAACAGATATGATTGGCTGTCGGGTAGAATA
Organism: Oncorhynchus gorbuscha; assembly: GCF_021184085.1. Taxonomy (NCBI): domain Eukaryota; kingdom Metazoa; phylum Chordata; class Actinopteri; order Salmoniformes; family Salmonidae; genus Oncorhynchus; species Oncorhynchus gorbuscha. Next base: position 70,113 of record NW_025746766.1, read on the forward strand.
GGGAACCTGTTCAGAACGTTGAGATGGAGAACAGATAAAGGTTTGTTGGAGAACAGATATGATTGGCTGTCAGGTAGAATAGGGAACCTGTTCAGAACGTTGAGAGAAAGGTTTGTTGGAGAACAGATATGATTGGCTGTCAGGTAGAATAGGGAACCTGTTCAGAACGTTGAGATGGAGAACAGATATGATTGGCTGTCAGGTAGAATAGGGAACCTGTTCAGAACGTTGAGATGGAGAACAGATATGATTGGCTGTCAGGTAGAATAGGGAACCTGTTCAGAACGTTGAGATGGAGAACAGATATGATTGGCTGTCAGGTAGAATAGGGAACCTGTTCAGAACGTTGAGATGGAGAACAGATATGATTGGCTGTCAGGTAGAATAGGGAACCTGTTCAGAACGTTGAGATGGAGAACAGATATGATTGGCTGTCAGGTAGAATAGGAACCTGTTCAGAACGTTGAGATGGAGAACAGATATGATTGGCTGTCAGGTAGAATAGGGAACCTGTTCAGAACGTTGAGATGGAGAACAGATATGATTGGCTGTCAGGTAGAATAGGGAACCTGTTCAGAACGTTGAGATGGAGAACAGATATGATTGGCTGTCAGGTAGAATAGGGAACCTGTTCAGAACGTTGAGATGGAGAACAGATATGATTGGCTGTCAGGTAGAATAGGGAACCTGTTCAGAACGTTGAGATGGAGAACAGATATGATTGGCTGTCAGGTAGAATAGGGAACCTGTTCAGAACGTTGAGATGGAGAACAGATATGATTGGCTGTCAGGTAGAATAGGGAACCTGTTCAGAACGTTGAGATGGAGAACAGATATGATTGGCTGTCAGGTAGAATAGGGAACCTGTTCAGAACGTTGAGATGGAGAACAGATATGATTGGCTGTCAGGTAGAATAGGGAACCTGTTCAGAACGTTGAGATGGAGAACAGATATGATTGGCTGTCAGGTAGAATAGGGAACCTGTTCAGAACGTTGAGATGGAGAACAGATATGATTGGCTGTCAGGTAGAATAGGGAACCTGTTCAGAACGTTGAGATGGAGAACAGATATGATTGGCTGTCAGGTAGAATAGGGAACCTGTTCAGAGCGTTGAGATGGAGAACAGATATGATTGGCTGTCGGGTAGAATAGGGAACCTGTTCAGAACGTTGAGATAGAAAGGTTTGTTGGAGAACAGATATGATTGGCTGTCAGGTAGAATAGGGAACCTGTTCAGAACGTTGAGATGGAGAACAGATATGATTGGCTGTCAGGTAGAATAGGGAACCTGTTCAGAACGTTGAGATGGAGAACAGATATGATTGGCTGTCAGGTAGAATAGGGAACCTGTTCAGAACGTTGAGATGGAGAACAGATATGATTGGCTGTCAGGTAGAATAGGGAACCTGTTCAGAACGTTGAGATGGAGAACAGATATGATTGGCTGTCAGGTAGAATAGGGAACCTGTTCAGAACGTTGAGATGGAGAACAGATATGATTGGCTGTCAGGTAGAATAGGGAACCTGTTCAGAACGTTGAGATGGAGAACAGATATGATTGGCTGTCAGGTAGAATAGGGAACCTGTTCAGAACGTTGAGATGGAGAACAGATATGATTGGCTGTCAGGTAGAATAGGGAACCTGTTCAGAACGTTGAGATGGAGAACAGATATGATTGGCTGTCAGGTAGAATAGGGAACCTGTTCAGAACGTTGAGATGGAGAACAGATATGATTGGCTGTCAGGTAGAATAGGGAACCTGTTCAGAACGTTGAGATAGAAATGGAGAACAGATATGATTGGCTGTCAGGTAGAATAGGGAACCTGTTCAGAACGTTGAGATGGAAATGGAGAACAGATATGATTGGCTGTCAGGTAGAATAGGGAACCTGTTCAGAACGTTGAGATGGAGAACAGATATGATTGGCTGTCAGGTAGAATAGGGAACCTGTTCAGAACGTTGAGATGGAGAACAGATATGATTGGCTGTCAGGTAGAATAGGGAACCTGTTCAGAACGTTGAGATGGAGAACAGATATGATTGGCTGTCAGGTAGAATAGGGAACCTGTTCAGAACGTTGAGATGGAGAACAGATATGATTGGCTGTCAGGTAGAATAGGAACCTGTTCAGAACGTTGAGATGGAGAACAGATATGATTGGCTGTCAGGTAGAATAGGGAACCTGTTCAGAACGTTGAGATGGAGAACAGATATGATTGGCTGTCAGGTAGAATAGGGAACCTGTTCAGAACGTTGAGATGGAGAACAGATATGATTGGCTGTCAGGTAGAATAGGAACCTGTTCAGAACGTTGAGATGGAGAACAGATATGATTGGCTGTCAGGTAGAATAGGGAACCTGTTCAGAACGTTGAGATGGAGAACAGATATGATTGGCTGTCAGGTAGAATAGGGAACCTGTTCAGAACGTTGAGATGGAGAACAGATATGATTGGCTGTCAGGTAGAATAGGGAACCTGTTCAGAACGTTGAGATGGAGAACAGATATGATTGGCTGTCAGGTAGAATAGGGAACCTGTTCAGAACGTTGAGATGGAGAACAGATATGATTGGCTGTCAGGTAGAATAGGGAACCTGTTCAGAACGTTGAGATGGAGAACAGATATGATTGGCTGTCAGGTAGAATAGGGAACCTGTTCAGAACGTTGAGATGGAGAACAGATATGATTGGCTGTCAGGTAGAATAGGGAACCTGTTCAGAACGTTGAGATGGAGAACAGATATGATTGGCTGTCAGGTAGAATAGGGAACCTGTTCAGAACGTTGAGATGGAGAACAGATATGATTGGCTGTCAGGTAGAATAGGGAACCTGTTCAGAACGTTGAGATGGAGAACAGATATGATTGGCTGTCAGGTAGAATAGGGAACCTGTTCAGAACGTTGAGATGGAGAACAGATATGATTGGCTGTCAGGTAGAATAGGGAACCTGTTCAGAACGTTGAGATGGAGAACAGATATGATTGGCTGTCAGGTAGAATAGGGAACCTGTTCAGAACGTTGAGATGGAGAACAGATATGATTGGCTGTCAGGTAGAATAGGGAACCTGTTCAGAACGTTGAGATGGAGAACAGATATGATTGGCTGTCAGGTAGAATAGGGAACCTGTTCAGAACGTTGAGATGGAGAACAGATATGATTGGCTGTCAGGTAGAATAGGGAACCTGTTCAGAACGTTGAGATGGAGAACAGATATGATTGGCTGTCAGGTAGAATAGGGAACCTGTTCAGAACGTTGAGATGGAGAACAGATATGATTGGCTGTCAGGTAGAATAGGGAACCTGTTCAGAACGTTGAGATGGAGAACAGATATGATTGGCTGTCGGGTAGAATAGGGAACCTGTTCGTTGAGATGGAGAACAGATTGAGTCAGGTAGAAAGGTTTGTTGGAGAACAGATATGATTGGCTGTCAGGTAGAATAGGGAACCTGTTCAGAACGTTGAGATGGAAAGGTTTGTTGGAGAACAGATATGATTGGCTGTCAGGTAGAATAGGGAACCTGTTCAGAACGTTGAGATGGAGAACAGATATGATTGGCTGTCAGGTAGAATAGGGAACCTGTTCAGAACGTTGAGATGGAGAACAGATATGATTGGCTGTCAGGTAGAATAGGGAACCTGTTCAGAACGTTGAGATGGAGAACAGATATGATTGGCTGTCAGGTAGAATAGGGAACCTGTTCAGAACGCGTTGAGATGGAGAACAGATATGATTGGCTGTCAGGTAGAATAGGGAACCTGTTCAGAACGTTGAGATGGAGAACAGATATGATTGGCTGTCAGGTAGAATAGGGAACCTGTTCAGAACGTTGAGATGGAGAACAGATATGATTGGCTGTCAGGTAGAATAGGGAACCTGTTCAGAACGTTGAGATGGAGAACAGATATGATTGGCTGTCAGGTAGAATAGGGAACCTGTTCAGAACGTTGAGATGGAGAACAGATATGATTGGCTGTCAGGTAGAATAGGGAACCTGTTCAGAACGTTGAGATGGAGAACAGATATGATTGGCTGTCAGGTAGAATAGGGAACCTGTTCAGAACGTTGAGATGGAGAACAGATATGATTGGCTGTCAGGTAGAATAGGGAACCTGTTCAGAACGTTGAGATGGAGAACAGATATGATTGGCTGTCAGGTAGAATAGGGAACCTGTTCAGAACGTTGAGATGGAGAACAGATATGATTGGCTGTCAGGTAGAATAGGGAACCTGTTCAGAACGTTGAGAGATGGAGAACAGATATGATTGGCTGTCAGGTAGAATAGGGAACCTGTTCAGAACGTTGAGATGGAGAACAGATATGATTGGCTGTCAGGTAGAATAGGGAACCTGTTCAGAACGTTGAGATGGAGAACAGATATGATTGGCTGTCAGGTAGAATAGGGAACCTGTTCAGAACGTTGAGATGGAGAACAGATATGATTGGCTGTCAGGTAGAATAGGGAACCTGTTCAGAACGTTGAGATGGAGAACAGATATGATTGGCTGTCAGGTAGAATAGGGAACCTGTTCAGAACGTTGAGATGGAGAACAGATATGATTGGCTGTCAGGTAGAATAGGGAACCTGTTCAGAACGTTGAGATGGAGAACAGATATGATTGGCTGTCAGGTAGAATAGGGAACCTGTTCAGAACGTTGAGATAGAAAGGTTTGTTGGAGAACAGATATGATTGGCTGTCAGGTAGAATAGGGAACCTGTTCAGAACGTTGAGAGAAATGGAGAACAGATATGATTGGCTGTCAGGTAGAATAGGGAACCTGTTCAGAACGTTGAGATGGAGAACAGATATGATTGGCTGTCAGGTAGAATAGGGAACCTGTTCAGAACGTTGAGATGGAGAACAGATATGATTGGCTGTCAGGTAGAATAGGGAACCTGTTCAGAACGTTGAGATGGAGAACAGATATGATTGGCTGTCAGGTAGAATAGGGAACCTGTTCAGAACGTTGAGATGGAGAACAGATATGATTGGCTGTCAGGTAGAATAGGGAACCTGTTCAGAACGTTGAGATGGAGAACAGATATGATTGGCTGTCAGGTAGAATAGGGAACCTGTTCAGAACGTTGAGATGGAGAACAGATATGATTGGCTGTCAGGTAGAATAGGGAACCTGTTCAGAACGTTGAGATGGAGAACAGATATGATTGGCTGTCAGGTAGAATAGGGAACCTGTTCAGAACGTTGAGATGGAGAACAGATATGATTGGCTGTCAGGTAGAATAGGGAACCTGTTCAGAACGTTGAGATGGAGAACAGATATGATTGGCTGTCAGGTAGAATAGGGGAACCTGTTCAGAACGTTGAGATAGAAAGGTTTGTTGGAGAACAGATATGATTGGCTGTCAGGTAGAATAGGGAACCTGTTCAGAACGTTGAGATGGAAAGTTTGTTGGAGAATGATTGGCTGTCAGGTAGAATAGGGAACCTGTTCAGAACGTTGAGATGGAGAACAGATATGATTGGCTGTCAGGTAGAATAGGGAACCTGTTCAGAACGTTGAGATGGAGAACAGATATGATTGGCTGTTCAGTAGAATAGGGAACCTGTTCAGAACGTTGAGATGGAGAACAGATATGATTGGCTGTCAGGTAGAATAGGGAACCTGTTCAGAACGTTGAGATGGAGAACAGATATGATTGGCTGTCAGGTAGAATAGGGAACCTGTTCAGAACGTTGAGATGGAGAACAGATATGATTGGCTGTCAGGTAGAATAGGGAACCTGTTCAGAACGTTGAGATGGAGAACAGATATGATTGGCTGTCAGGTAGAATAGGGAACCTGTTCAGAACGTTGAGATGGAGAACAGATATGATTGGCTGTCAGGTAGAATAGGGAACCTGTTCAGAACGTTGAGATGGAGAACAGATATGATTGGCTGTCAGGTAGAATAGGGAACCTGTTCAGAACGTTGAGATGGAGAACAGATATGATTGGCTGTCAGGTAGAATAGGGAACCTGTTCAGAACGTTGAGATGGAGAACAGATATGATTGGCTGTCAGGTAGAATAGGGAACCTGTTCAGAACGTTGAGATGGAGAACAGATATGATTGGCTGTCAGGTAGAATAGGGAACCTGTTCAGAACGTTGAGATGGAGAACAGATATGATTGGCTGTCAGGTAGAATAGGGAACCTGTTCAGAACGTTGAGATGGAGAACAGATATGATTGGCTGTCAGGTAGAATAGGGAACCTGTTCAGAACGTTGAGATGGAGAACAGATATGATTGGCTGTCAGGTAGAATAGGGAACCTGTTCAGAGCGTTGAGATGGAGAACAGATATGATTGGCTGTCAGGTAGAATAGGGAACCTGTTCAGAACGTTGAGATAGAAAGGTTTGTTGGAGAACAGATATGATTGGCTGTCAGGTAGAATAGGGAACCTGTTCAGATATGATTGGCTGTGAGGATGGAAAAGGTTTGATGGAGAACAGATATGATTGGCTGTCAGGTAGAATAGGGAACCTGTTCAGAACGTTGAGATGGAGAACAGATATGATTGGCTGTCAGGTAGAATAGGGAACCTGTTCAGAACGTTGAGATGGAGAACAGATATGATTGGCTGTCAGGTAGAATAGGGAACCTGTTCAGAACGTTGAGATGGAGAACAGATATGATTGGCTGTCAGGTAGAATAGGGAACCTGTTCAGAACGTTGAGATGGAGAACAGATATGATTGGCTGTCAGGTAGAATAGGGAACCTGTTCAGAACGTTGAGATGGAGAACAGATATGATTGGCTGTCAGGTAGAATAGGAACCTGTTCAGAACGTTGAGATGGAGAACAGATATGATTGGCTGTCAGGTAGAATAGGGAACCTGTTCAGAACGTTGAGATGGAGAACAGATATGATTGGCTGTCAGGTAGAATAGGGAACCTGTTCAGAACGTTGAGATGGAGAACAGATATGATTGGCTGTCAGGTAGAATAGGGAACCTGTTCAGAACGTTGAGATGGAGAACAGATATGATTGGCTGTCAGGTAGAATAGGGAACCTGTTCAGAACGTTGAGATGGAGAACAGATATGATTGGCTGTCAGGTAGAATAGGGAACCTGTTCAGAACGTTGAGATGGAGAACAGATATGATTGGCTGTCAGGTAGAATAGGGAACCTGTTCAGAACGTTGAGATGGAGAACAGATATGATTGGCTGTCAGGTAGAATAGGGAACCTGTTCAGAACGTTGAGATGGAGAACAGATATGATTGGCTGTCAGGTAGAATAGGAACCTGTTCAGAACGTTGAGATGGAGAACAGATATGATTGGCTGTCAGGTAGAATAGGGAACCTGTTCAGAACGTTGAGATGGAGAACAGATATGATTGGCTGTCAGGTAGAATAGGGAACCTGTTCAGAACGTTGAGATGGAGAACAGATATGATTGGCTGTGGCTGTCAGGTAGAATAGGGAACCTGTTCAGAACGTTGAGATGGAGAACAGATATGATTGGCTGTCAGGTAGAATAGGGAACCTGTTCAGAACGTTGAGATGGAGAACAGATATGATTGGCTGTCAGGTAGAATAGGGAACCTGTTCAGAACGTTGAGATGGAGAACAGATATGATTGGCTGTCAGGTAGAATAGGGAACCTGTTCAGAACGTTGAGATGGAGAACAGATATGATTGGCTGTCAGGTAGAATAGGGAACCTGTTCAGAACGTTGAGATGGAGAACAGATATGATTGGCTGTCAGGTAGAATAGGGAACCTGTTCAGAACGTTGAGATGGAGAACAGATATGATTGGCTGTCAGGTAGAATAGGGGAACCTGTTCAGAACGTTGAGATGGAGAACAGATATGATTGGCTGTCAGGTAGAATAGGGAACCTGTTCAGAACGTTGAGATGGAGAACAGATATGATTGGCTGTCAGGTAGAATAGGGAACCTGTTCAGAACGTTGAGATGGAGAACAGATATGATTGGCTGTCAGGTAGAATAGGGAACCTGTTCAGAACGTTGAGATGGAGAACAGATATGATTGGCTGTCAGGTAGAATAGGGAACCTGTTCAGAACGTTGAGATGGAGAACAGATATGATTGGCTGTCAGGTAGAATAGGGAACCTGTTCAGAACGTTGAGATGGAGAACAGATATGATTGGCTGTCAGGTAGAATAGGGAACCTGTTCAGAACGTTGAGATGGAGAACAGATATGATTGGCTGTCAGGTAGAATAGGGAACCTGTTCAGAACGTTGAGATGGAGAACAGATATGATTGGCTGTCAGGTAGAATAGGGAACCTGTTCAGAACGTTGAGATGGAGAACAGATATGATTGGCTGTCAGGTAGAATAGGGAACCTGTTCAGAACGTTGAGATGGAGAACAGATATGATTGGCTGTCAGGTAGAATAGGGAACCTGTTCAGAACGTTGAGATGGAGAACAGATATGATTGGCTGTCAGGTAGAATAGGGAACCTGTTCAGAACGTTGAGATGGAGAACAGATATGATTGGCTGTCAGGTAGAATAGGGAACCTGTTCAGAATGAGATGGAGAACAGATATGATTGGCTGTCAGGTAGAATAGGGAACCTGTTCAGAACGTTGAGATGGAGAACAGATATGATTGGCTGTCAGGTAGAATAGGGAACCTGTTCAGAACGTTGAGATGGAGAACAGATATGATTGGCTGTCAGGTAGAATAGGGAACCTGTTCAGAACGTTGAGATGGAGAACAGATATGATTGGCTGTCAGGTAGAATAGGGAACCTGTTCAGAACGTTGAGATAGAAAGGTTTGTTGGAGAACAGATATGATTGGCTGTCAGGTAGAATAGGGAACCTGTTCAGATGGAACGTTGAGATGGAGGGTTTGAACGTTGAGATGGAACAGATATGATTGGCTGTCAGGTAGAATAGGGAACCTGTTCAGAACGTTGAGATGGAGAACAGATATGATTGGCTGTCAGGTAGAATAGGGAACCTGTTCAGAACGTTGAGATGGAGAACAGATATGATTGGCTGTCAGGTAGAATAGGGAACCTGTTCAGAACGTTGAGATGGAGAACAGATATGATTGGCTGTCAGGTAGAATAGGGAACCTGTTCAGAACGTTGAGATGGAGAACAGATATGATTGGCTGTCAGGTAGAATAGGGAACCTGTTCAGAACGTTGAGATGGAGAACAGATATGATTGGCTGTCAGGTAGAATAGGGAACCTGTTCAGAACGTTGAGATGGAGAACAGATATGATTGGCTGTCAGGTAGAATAGGGAACCTGTTCAGAACGTTGAGATGGAGAACAGATATGATTGGCTGTCAGGTAGAATAGGGAACCTGTTCAGAACGTTGAGATGGAGAACAGATATGATTGGCTGTCAGGTAGAATAGGGAACCTGTTCAGAGCGTTGAGATGGAGAACAGATATGATTGGCTGTCAGGTAGAATAGGGAACCTGTTCAGAACGTTGAGATGAAAGGTTTGTTGGAGAACAGATATGATTGGCTGTCAGGTAGAATAGGGAACCTGTTCAGAACGTTGAGATGGAAAGGTTTGTTGGAGAACAGATATGATTGGCTGTCAGGTAGAATAGGGAACCTGTTCAGAACGTTGAGATGGAGAACAGATATGATTGGCTGTCAGGTAGAATAGGGAACCTGTTCAGAACGTTGAGATGGAGAACAGATATGATTGGCTGTCAGGTAGAATAGGGAACCTGTTCAGAACGTTGAGATGGAGAACAGATATGATTGGCTGTCAGGTAGAATAGGGAACCTGTTCAGAACGTTGAGATGGAGAACAGATATGATTGGCTGTCAGGTAGAATAGGGAACCTGTTCAGAACGTTGAGATGGAGAACAGATATGATTGGCTGTCAGGTAGAATAGGGAACCTGTTCAGAACGTTGAGATGGAGAACAGATATGATTGGCTGTCAGGTAGAATAGGGAACCTGTTCAGAACGTTGAGATGGAGAACAGATATGATTGGCTGTCAGGTAGAATAGGGAACCTGTTCAGAACGTTGAGATGGAGAACAGATATGATTGGCTGTCAGGTAGAATAGGGAACCTGTTCAGAGCGTTGAGATGGAGAACAGATATGATTGGCTGTCAGGTAGAATAGGGAACCTGTTCAGAACGTTGAGAGATGGAGAACAGATATGATTGGCTGTCAGGTAGAATAGGGAACCTGTTCAGAACGTTGAGATGGAGAACAGATATGATTGGCTGTCAGGTAGAATAGGGAACCTGTTCAGAACGTTGGAGAACAGATGATTGGCTGTCAGGTAGAATAGGGAACCTGTTGTTGAGATGGAGAACAGATATGATTGGCTGTCAGGTAGAATAGGGAACCTGTTCAGAACGTTGAGATGGAGAACAGATATGATTGGCTGTCAGGTAGAATAGGGAACCTGTTCAGAAGCGTTGAGATGGAGAACAGATATGATTGGCTGTCAGGTAGAATAGGGAACCTGTTCAGAACGTTGAGATGGAAAGGTTTGATGGAGAACAGATATGATTGCCTGTCAGGTAGAATAGGGAACCTGTTCAGAACGTTGAGATGGAGAACAGATATGATTGGTTGTCAGGTAGAATAGGGAACCTGTTCAGAACGTTGAGATAGAAAGGTTTGTTGGAGAACCGATATGATTGGCTGTCAGGTAGAATAGGGAACCTGTTCAGAACGTTGAGATGGAAAGGTTTGTTGGAGAACAGATATGATTGCCTGTCAGGTAGAATAGGGAACCTGTTCAGAACGTTGAGATGGAGAACAGATATGATTGGCTGTCAGGTAGAATAGGGAACCTGTTCAGAACGTTGAGATGGAAAGGTTTGTTGGAGAACAGATATGATTGGTTGTCAGGTAGAATAGGGAACCTGTTCAGAACGTTGAGATGGAAAGGTTTGTTGGAGAACAGATATGATTGGCTGTCAGGTAGAATAGGGAACCTGTTCAGAACGTTGAGATGGAGAACAGATATGATTGGCTGTCAGGTAGAATAGGGAACCTGTTCGGAACGTTGAGATGGAAAGGTTTGTTGGAGAACAGATATGATTGGTTGTCAGGTAGAATAGAGATGGAAACATTGGTTGTAGAACAGATATGATTGGCTGTCAGGTAGAATAGAGATGGAAACATTGGTTGTAGAACAGATATGATTGGCTGTCAGGTAGAATAGAGATGGAAACATTGGTTGTAGAACAGATATGATTGGCTGTCAGGTAGAATAGAGATGGAAACATTGGTTGGAGAACAGATATGATTGGTTGTCAGGTAGAATAGAGATCGAAACATTGGTTGTAGAACAGATATGATTGGCTGTCAGGTAGAATAGAGATGGAAACATTGGTTGTAGAACAGATATGATTGGCTGTCAGGTAGAATAGAGATGGAAACATTGGTTGGAGAACAGATATGATTGGCTGTCAGGTAGAATAGAGATGGAAACATTGGTTGGAGAACAGATATGATTGGCTGTCAGGTAGAATAGAGATGGAAACATTGGTTGTAGAACAGATATGATTGGCTGTCAGGTAGAATAGATATGGAAACATTGGTTGGAGAACAGATATGATTGGCTGTCAGGTAGAATAGAGATGGAAACATTGGTTGTAGAACAGATATGATTGGCTGTCAGGTAGAGGAATTGTATCAGATCTATTTCTATCTGTGATGTTTCACGCCCCTAAATATGCCCCTGCTTTCACTTGCCTCCTACCACGCCCCCTACCAAAGGTGGAGCCAATCAGGAGCCAGAGCTGGAATCTTGGCTTAGCCCAGTTGAGGAGGAGGAGTCAAAATTCGGTCCTGACGTTTCATTGGACCAGACGGGGAGTATGTTCGCAGGCAACAGCCAAGCGGAGGACAGCGTCACGGTCATCGAGGACATCCCCAGTCAGAAGGTGAGGCTTGTGTGTCTCTCGAACATGATGATGTAGAGATGTCTTTAAATCGAGTGCAGTGAATTCCCTGTCTGAATCCCTCTTCCCCTCCCCCGTCTCTCCCCCTCCCCGTCTCTCCCCCTCCCCCCGTCTCTCCCCCTCCCCCTCCCCATCTCTCCCCCTCCCCCGTCTCTCCCCCTCCCCCGTCTCTCCCCCCCCCCGTCTCTCGCCCTCCCCCTCCCCGTCTCTCCCCCTCCCCTCTCTCCCCTCCCCGTCTCTCCCCCTCCCCGTCTCTCCCCCTCCCCGTCTCTCCCCCTCCCCGTCTCTCCCCTCCCCCCGTCTCTGCTGGGTCAGGAGCACCACCGCCAGACGTACCGCCTGCTGAAGAGGAAGAACGTGATTGTGGAAGCTGTTCAGAGCCTCAAGATCATAGAGGGCCTCTTCACGTCAGTCACACCACTTCCTGTCTCACTGGGATTTGTTGTTAAAAAATTTAAATAAAAAAAATCTCAATCTGATTATATTGTTCTTCTCATCCCCCTCCTTTCTGTCCCTCCTCCCTCTCCCTCTCTCTGTCTCTCTCTCTGTCTCTCTCTCTGTCTCTCTCTCTGTCCCTCTCTCTGTCCCTCTCTCTGTCCCTCTCTCTGTCCCTCTCTCTGTCCCTCTCTCTGTCCCTCTCTCTGTCTCTCTCTCTCGGTCCCTCTCTCTCTCGGTCCCTCTCTCTCTCGGTCCCTCTCTCTCTCGGTCCCTCTCTCTCTCTGTCTCTCTCTCTGTCCATCTCTCTCTCTGTCCATCTCTCTCTCTGTCCTTCTCTCTCTCTGTCCCTCTCTCTCTCTCTGTCCCTCTCTCTGTCCCTCTCTCTGTCCCTCTCTGTCCCTCTCTGTCCCTCTCTGTCCCCCTCTCTGTCCCCCTCTCTGTCCCTCTCTCTGTCCCTCTCTCTGTCCCCTCTCTGTCCCTCTCTCTGTCCTCTCTCTGTCCCTCTTCTCTGTCCTTCTCTCTGTCTCCCTCTCCTCTCTGTCCCTCTCTCTGTCCCTCTCTCTGTCCCTCTCTCTGTCCCTCTCTCTGTCCCTCTCTCTGTCCCTCTCTCTGTCCCTCTCTCTGTCTCTCTCTCTGTCCCTCTCTCCCTCCCCTCCTCTCTGTCCCTCTCTCCCCCCCTCCTCTCTGTCCCTCTCTCCCTCCCCCTCCTCCCTCTCTCTGTCCCTCTCTCTGTCTCTCTCTCTGTCTCTCTCTCTGTCTCTCTCTCTGTCTCTCTCTCTGTCTCTCTCTCTGTCCCTCTCTCTGTCCCTCTCTCTGTCCCTCTCTCTGTCTCTCTCTCTGTCCCTCTCTCTGTCCCCCTCTCTGTCTCTCTCTGTCTCTCTCTCTGTCTCTCTCTGTCTCTCTCTCTGTCCCTCTCTCTGTCCCTCTCTCTCTGTCCCTCTCTCTCTGTCCCTCTCTCTCTGTCCCTCTCTCTCTGTCTCTCCCTCTGTCCCTCCCTCTGTCCCTCTCTCTGTCCCTCTCTCTGTCTCTCTCTCTGTCTCTCTCTCTGTCTCTCTCTCTGTCTCTCTCTCTGTCTCTCTCTGTCCCCTCTCTCTGTCCCTCTCTGTCTCTCTCTCTGTCCCTCTCTCTGTCCCCCTCTCTGTCCCTCTCTCTGTCTCTCTCTCTGTCCCTCTCTCTGTCCCTCTCTCTGTCCCTCTCTCTGTCCCTCTCTCTGTCCCTCTCTCTGTCCCTCTCTCTGTCCCTCTCTCTGTCCCTCTCTCTGTCCCTCTCTCTCTGTCTCTCTCTCTGTCTCTCCCTCTGTCCCTCCCTCTGTCCCTCTCTCTGTCCCTCTCTCTGTCCCTCTCTCTGTCCCTCTCTGTCTCTCTCTCTGTCCCTCTCTCTGTCTCTCTCTCTGTCTCTCTCTCTCCCTCTCTCTGTCTCTCTCTCTGTCTCTCTCTCTGTCTCTCTCTCTATCGCTCCCTCTGTCCCTCTCTCTGTCCCTCTCTCTGTCCCTCTCTCTGTCCCTCTCTCTGTCTCTCTCTGTCTCTCTCTCTGTCTCTCTCTCTGTCTCTCTCTCTGTCCCTCTCTCTGTCTCTCTCTCTCTCCCTCTCTCTGTCTCTCTCTCTGTCTCTCTCTCTCTCCCTCTCTCTGTCTCTCTCTCTGTCCCTCTCTGTCTCTCTCTGTCTCTCTCTCTCTCTGTCCCTCTCTCTGTCCCTCTATCTCTCTCTCCTGTCCTCTCTCTGTCCCTCTCTCTGTCCCTCTCTCCTCTCTCTCTCTGTCTCTCTCTCCCTCTCCCCCCTCCCCCTCCTCCCTCTCTCCTCCTCTCTCTCTCCCCTCCTCTCTCTCTCTCCTCCCTCTCCTCTCTGTCCCTCCTCTCTGTCCCTCCCTCTCCCTCTCTCTCTCTCTCTCTCTCTCTCTCTCTCTCTCTCTCTCTCTCCCCCTCCCCTCCCCTCCCTCCCTCTCTCCCCTCTCTCTCTCTCCCCTCCTCTCTTCCTCTCTGTCCCTCTCTCTCTCTGTCCCTCCCTCTCCCCTCCTCTCTCTCTCTCTCTCTCTCTCTCTCTCTCTCTCTCTCTCTCCTCCCCCTCCTCCCTCTCCTCTCTTCCTCTCTGTCCCTCTAGAATCCAGAGGTTGGTTCAGGATGAGGAGAAGCTAGATGGTGTGAACACTAAGTGTTGTAGGAAGTCTATCCTGCGTCTCATCAGATCTCTGTCTAAAGAGGGAATGCTCAAACTGTTCAGAACCACTGTTATACAGGACGGAGTCAGCAAGAAGGTACACACACACTGCACTCACACACACACTGCACACACACACACACACACTGCACACACACACACACTGCACTCACACACTGCACTCACACACTGCACTCACACACACACTGCACTCACACACACACACACTCACACACACACACACACTACACACACTGCACTCACACTACACACACTGCACATACACTCACACACACACACTGCACTCGCGCACACACACACTGCGCGCACACTCACACTGCGCACACTCACACTGCGCACACACACACTGCGCACACACACACTGCGCACACACACACACACTGCGC
>NW_025746767.1:0-55000 GCF_021184085.1 Oncorhynchus gorbuscha
GACAGGTGGAGTATACTACTGTTATTACATACACTGAGAAGACAGGTGGAGTATACTACTGTTATTACATACACTGAGAAGACAGGTGGAGTATACTACTGTTATTACATACACTGAGAAGACAGGTGGAGTATACTACTGTTATTACATACACTGAGAAGACAGGTGGAGTATACTGTTATTACATACACTGAGAAGACAGGTGGAGTATTACATTACATACTGAGAAGACAGGTGGAGTATACTACTGTTATTACATACACTGAGAAGACAGGTGGAGTATACTACTGAGAAGACAGGTTATTACATATTACACTGAGAAGACAGGTGGAGTATACTACTGTTACATTACATACACTGAGAAGACAGGTGGAGTATACTACTGTTATTACATACACTGAGAAGACAGGTGGAGTATACTACTGTTATTACATACACTGAGAAGACAGGTGGAGTATACTACTGTTATTACATACACTGAGAAGACAGGTGGAGTATACTACTGTTATTACATACACTGAGAAGACAGGTGGAGTATACTACTGTTATTACATACACTGAGAAGACAGGTGGAGTATACTACTGTTATTACATACAGGTGGAGTATACTACTGAGAAGACAGGTGGAGTATACTACTGTTATTACATACACTGAGAAGACAGGTGGAGTATACTACTGTTATTACATACACTGAGAAGACAGGTGGAGTATACTACTGTTATTACATACACTGAGAAGACAGGTGGAGTATACTACTGTTATTACATACACTGAGAAGACAGGTGGAGTATACTACTGTTATTACATACACTGAGAAGACAGGTGGAGTATACTACTGTTATTACATACACTGAGAAGACAGGTGGAGTATACTACTGTTATTACATACACTGAGAAGACAGGTGGAGTATACTACTGTTATTACATACACTGAGAAGACAGGTGGAGTATACTACTGTTATTACATACACTGAGAAGACAGGTGGAGTATACTACTGTTATTACATACACTGAGAAGACAGGTGGAGTATACTACTGTTATTACATACACTGAGAAGACAGGTGGAGTATACTACTGTTATTACATACACTGAGAAGACAGGTGGAGTATACTACTGTTATTACATACACTGAGAAGACAGGTGGAGTATACTACTGATTACATACACTGAGAAGACAGGTGGAGTATACTACTGTTATTACATACACTGAGAAGACAGGTGGAGTATACTACTGTTATTACATACACTGAGAAGACAGGTGGAGTATACTACTGTTATTACATACACTGAGAAGACAGGTGGAGTATACTACTGTTATTACATACACTGAGAAGACAGGTGGAGTATACTACTGTTATTACATACACTGAGAAGACAGGTGGAGTATACTACTGTTATTACATACACTGAGAAGACAGGTGGAGTATACTACTGTTATTACATACACTGAGAAGACAGGTGGAGTAGTTATTACATACACTGAGAAGACAGGTGGAGTATTACTGTTATTACATACACTGAGAAGACAGGTGGAGTATACTACTGTTATTACATACAATGAGAAGACAGGTGGAGTATACTACTGTTATTACATACACTGAGAAGACAGGTGGAGTATACTACTGTTATTACATACAGGTGGAGTATACTGAGAAGACAGGTGGAGTACTACTACACTGTTATTACATACACTGAGAAGACAGGTGGAGTATACTACTGTTATTACATACACTGAGAACTACTGATTACATACACTGAGTGGAGTATACTACTGTTATTACATACACTGAGAAGACAGGTGGAGTATACTACTGTTATTACATACACTGAGAAGACAGGTGGAGTATACTACTGTTATTACATACACTGAGAAGACAGGTGGAGTATACTACTGTTATTACATACACTGAGAAGACAGGTGGAGTATACTACTGTTATTACATACACTGAGAAGACAGGTGGAGTATACTACTGTTATTACATACACTGAGAAGACAGGTGGAGTATACTACTGTTATTACATACACTGAAAGACAGGTGGATACTACTGTTATACTACTGTTATTACATACACTGAGAAGACAGGTGGAGTATACTACTGTTATTACATACACTGAGAAGACAGGTGGAGTATACTACTGTTATTACATACACTGAGAAGACAGGTGGAGTATACTACTGTTATTACATACACTGAGAAGACAGGTGGAGTATACTACTGTTATTACATACACTGAGAAGACAGGTGGAGTATACTACTGTTATTACATACACAGGTGAGAAGACAGGTGGAGTATACTACTGTTATTACATACAATGAGAAGACAGGTGTTATTACATACAATGAGAAGACAGGTGGAGTATACTACTGTTATTACATACACTGAGAAGACAGGTGGAGTATACTACTGTTACTACATACACTGAGAAGGAAGGAAGACAGACAGGCAGTTAGAATATGTTGCAGTCGCCTCATTTTCGGACAAAATCGTATTAACTTTTGCAGTGTGGTCAGAATGCAAAAGGTGAGACTTTGAGACAGCGAAGAATAGAGGAACAACCCCTTTGTCAGAAGTGTATGGTAGGGAACACAGTGTTGTGTGTGTGATATCTAACCCCTGCATGGTTCCATACTGTACCTCCATCCAGCCAGCCTGCAGGGCGTCCCACTCCTCCAGAGAGTCCCACAGCAGCTGTTTCAGTTTCACCTCTGCACTCAGCTCCTCTAACGCCTCGTACTTAGTCACCTCCACCTACAGAGGCAAGGGGTTAGAGGTCAGAGAGGGATGACTCATCTCTTCTAACGCCTCATACTTAGTCACCTCCACCTACAGAGGTCAGGGGTTAGAGGTCAGAGATGGGTCACTGAGCTCTTCTAATGCCTCATACCTAGTCACCTCCACCTACAGAGGTCAGAGAGGGGTCACTCATCTCCACTAACGCCTCATACTTAGTCATCTCCACCTACAGAGGTCAGGGGTTAGAGGTCAGAGAGGGGTCACTGAGCTCTTCTAACGCCTCATACCTAGTCACCTCCACCTACAGAGGTCAGGGGTTAGAGCTCAGAGAGGGGTCACTCATCTCCACTAACGCATCATACTTAGTCATCTCCACCTACAGAGGTCAGGGGTTAGAGGTCAGAGAGGGACAACTCATCTCCACTAATGCCTCATACTTAGTCACCTCCACCTACAGAGGTCAGGGGTTAGAAGTCAGAGAGATGTCACTCATCTCCACTAACGCCTCATACTTAGTCACCTCCACCTACAGAGGCAATGGGTTAGAGGTCAGAGAGGGGTCACTCATCTCCACTAACGGCTCAAACTTAGTCATCTCCACATACAGTCACCTCAACCCACAGAGGCAAGGGGTTAGATGTCAGAGAGGGGTGACTCTACTTGAGGGTAGTGGACAAGACGGGTGCCAAGGCCAGGGAGAAAGGGGTCAATGAGGGACAGAGAATATAGGCATCCTTTGAAAGAGACACTTAATCTGAATTGCCTCAATCAATGCACATCCAGGTGTGAAAAAGTGCCAAAGGGAAGATACTTAAACGCACAACAGTAAGTTACTCTACATTTAACTATACTGTTTCTCTCAAGGAACAATGGTGAAAAGTGGTGTTTTACTGTCTTCTAGTGGTCAGAAGACGTACTGTATCCTTTTACTCTGCATCTACAGTGGGGCAAAAAAGTATTTAGTCAGCCACCAATTGTGCAAGTTCTCCTACTTAAAAAGATGAGAGAGGCCTGTAATTTTCATCATAGGTACACTTCAACTATGACAGACAAAATGAGAAAAAAAATCCAGAAAATCACATTGTAGGATTTTGAATGAATTTATTTATTGAATCGTATAGTATTGTTTTGTATAGTATTGTATTGTAGAATATTGTATTGTATAGTATAGTATCGTATAGCATGGTATTGTATTATATTGTATAGTATGGTACAGTATGGTATTGTATAGTATGGTATTGTATAGTATTGTATTGTAGAATATTGTATAGTATGGTATAGTATGGCACTGTAGAATATTGCATTGCGTAGTATAGTATTGCATAGTATAGTATAGTATAGTATGGTATTGTATAGTATTGTATAGTATGGTATTGTATTGTATGGTATTGTATGGTATTGTATAGTATGGTATTGTATTGTATGGTATTGTATAGTATTGCATAGTATAGTATAGTATGGTATTGTATAGTATTGTATTGTATTGTATGGTATTGTATAGTATGGTATTGTATTGTATGGTATTGTATAGTATAGTATTGTATTGTATATTATGGTACTGTAGAATATTGTATTGTATAGTATAGTATCATATAGTATGGTATGGAATTGTATAGCATGGTATTGTATTATATTGTATTGTATAGTATGGTATAGTATGGTATTGTATAGTATTGAATTGTAGAATATTGTATAGTATGGTATAGTATGGCACTGTAGAATATTGCATTGCATAGTATAGCATGGTACAGTATGGTATTGTAGTATTGTATAGTATGGTATTGTATGGTATTGTATGGTATAGTATTGTATTGTATAGTATGGTATTGTAATGTATTGTATTGTATGGTATTGTATGGTATTGTATGGTATGGTATTGTATTGTATGGTATGGTATGGTATGGTATTGTATGGTATGGTATGGTATGGTATTGTATTGTATTGTATAGTATGGTATTGTAATGTATTGTATGGTATGGTATTGTATGGTATGGTATTGTATTGTAATGTATGGTATGGTATGGTATTGTATGGTATGGTATTGTATGGTATGGTATGGTATGGTATGGTATGGTATGGTATAGTATTGTATTGTATGGTATTGTATTGTATGGTATGGTATTGTATGGTATGGTATGGTATGGTATGGTATAGTATTGTATGGTATGGTATGGTATGGTATGGTATGGTATGGTATTGTATTGTATTGTATTGTATTGTATTGTAATGTATGGTATGGTATGGTATGGTATGGTATGGTATGGTATGTATGGTATTGTATGGTATGGTATGGTATGGTATGGTATGGTATTGTATGGTATGGTATGGTATGGTATTGTATTGTATTGTATTGTATTGTATGGTATGGTATGGTATGGTATTGTATGGTATTGTATGGTATGGTATGGTATGGTATGGTATGGTATGGTATGGTATGGTATGGTATGGTATGGTATGGTATGGTATTGTATGTATGGTATGTATGGTATGGTATGGTATGGTATGGTATTGTATGTATTGTATTGTATTGTATTGTATTGTATGGTATGGTATTGTATATGGTATTGTATTGTATGGTATTGTAATGTATAGTATTGTATTGTAGTATGGTATTGTATTGTATGGTATTGTATAGTGTATAGTATTGTATAGTATTGTATATTGTATGGTATAGTATTGTATAGTATGGTGTTGTATTGTATGGTATTGTATAGTGTAGTATTGTATTGTATATTATGGTACTGTAGAATATTGTATTGTATAGTATAGTATAGTATTGTATAGTATAGTAGAACCTTGAAGTTCTTCTGGAAAGACTTGTACTGGAAGGCCTGGTTCTGCAGCTCGTCTATGGAGACCTGGACCTCGTCCAGCAGCAGACGGACCTTGGGCCGCTCAGCGTTGATGTCCATGATCTGATTGTTCTGGGGAGCAGAGATCAACACATACACACAGTTATACATGGGTCAGGGACGGGCAACTGTTTTACTCGCAGCAAAATGTCACCTAGGGCCCCAAAAAGGCTAGGGCCGGCTCTGCCTGCGTGTGTGGGTATGGATGTTTATTTTACCTTTATTTAACTAGGCAAGTCATTTAAGAACAAATTCTTATTTTCAATGACGGCCTAGGAATAGTGGGGTAACTGCCTGTTCAGGGGCAGAACGACAGATTTGGACCTTGTCAGCTCAGGGGTTTGAACTTGCAACCTTCCGGTTACTAGTCCTAACCACTAGGCTACCCTGCCGCCCCTCCCTGAATGTGGGTATGCAGACCCGCGAGCCACAGCGGCCACTCACTATGAGTTCAGATTTTTAATGGCTCCAAACCCCATCAAAGTTGTCCCTCCCTGGTCTGGATCAAACCCATACACATCTCTATTTACCCTACTCTGACTGACGAAATGATCTTTTCAGGTCAGTTGATTTAGAGCACAACGACCTGGGGACGAGGAACCCAGCTGTAAATGACTGTCATATCCAGAGACTAATGTCTACATTCTTAGCTTTTTCCACGGTTGTTTATAAAGCCTGTCTGGGGACAAACACTGACCCTTAGCGTGATGCTGAAGCTAGTGTGATACAATGCATCTGAACGTTGACCCTTGACCTCTAGTTACCTGAGCCTGCTGTTTGACCCTCTTGACCTCCTTGTTGAGGTCGGTGATGTCCCGTTGGAGGTGGACACAGAACTTGTCCACGTTGGCGTCCTTCTCTCCCACGGCCTTGTCGATGGCGTTGCGTACGCCGGTGACTGAGGGTTTCAGGGTGGCGTAGACGGCAAAGTCCTCAGGAGGGCTGGGCACGGAGTAGGAGTCTATCAGCTTGTACATCTGGGACACGGTCTCTGTCTGCTCGTCCAACCACTCCATCTGACACACAAACACACAGACCATGAAAGAACTGGCAGTGTTTACCCCAGATGTTTTCCTAGGCGGGCCATGCTAGCTGAAAACAGAAATTCGACGAAGTCCTTTCCCAGAAACATCCAAGAAAGACTTTCACCTGACAACATGAATCCAACACTACTGACTCCCTTGGTCATCTTTCCCAGGAGTTTGGTAATGAGTAATGTAACAATGACTACAGTGTGATACAAAGTGACAAAGTACTCTGGGGAGTCCCCTACTCTGGGTCTGAGTCCCCAACTCTGGGTCTGAGTCCCCTACTCTGGGTCTGAGTCCCCTACTCTGGGTCTGAGTCCCCTACTCTGGGTCTGAGTCCCCTACTCTGGGTCTGAGTCCCCTACTCTGGGTCTGAGTCCCCTACTCTGGGTCTGAGTCAGGTCTGAGCTACCCTGGGTCTGAGTCCGCAGCTACCCTGGGTCTGAGTCCCCTACTCTGGGTCTGAGTCCCCTACTCTGGGTCTGTCCCTTACTCTAGGTCTGAGTCCCCTACTCTGGGTCTGAGTCCCCTACTCTGGGTCTGAGTCCCCTACTCTGGGTCTGAGTCCCCAACTCTGGGTCTGAGTCAGCAGCTACCCTGGGTCTGAGTCCCCTACTCTGGGTCTGAGTCAGCAGCTACCCTGGGTCTGAGTCCCCTACTCTGGGTCTGAGTCCCCTACCCTGGGTCTGAGCCCCCTACCCTGGGTCTGAGCCCCCTACCCTGGGTCTGAGCCCCCTACTCTGGGTCTGAGTCCCCTACTCTGGGTCTGAGTCCTCTACTCTGGGTCTGAGTCCCCTACTCTGGGTCTGTCCCCTACTCTGGGTCTGAGTTCCCTAGTCTGGGTCTGTCCCCTACTCTGGGTCTGAGTCCGCTACTCTGGGACGGCGTCAGTCTCTTGAATGAAGAAGATTATGGCTCTGTGTGACCGTCAACCTTAACCTAATTCTCCTAACCTGCTACGTTCATTTTCCTAACCCTACTGCGTAAGTACTCCTAACCTGCTATGTCCATTTTCCTAACCCTACTGCATAAGTTCTCCTAACCTGCTATGTCCATTTTCCTAACCCTACTGCATAAGTTCTCCTAACCTGCTACGTTCATTTTCCTAACCCTACTGCGTAAGTTCTCCTAACCTGCTATGTTCATTTTCCTAACCCTACTGCGTAAGTTCTCCTAACCTGCTATGTTCATTTTCCTAACCCTACTGCGTAAGTTCTCCTAACCTGCTATGTTCATTTTCCTAACCCTACTGCGTAAGTTCTCCTAACATGCTACGTTCATTTTCCTAACCCTACTGCGTAAGTTCTCCTAACCTGCTATGTTCATTTTCCTAACCCTACTGCGTAAGTTCTCCTAACCTGCTATGTTCATTTTCCTAACCCTACTGCTGTTCTCCCCTGCCAGAAAAAGTCCATTCTTACAAAAGCTGTATCCCCTCTAGACAAAAGCGTCTCTTACCCGCTCCTGTATCCCCTCTAGACAAAAGTGTCTCTTACCCGCTCCTGTATCCCCTCTAGACAAAAGCGTCTCTTACCTGCTCCTGTATCCCCTCTAGACAAAAGCGTCTCTTACCTGCTCCTGTATCCCCTCTAGACAAAAGCGTCTCTTACCCGCTCCTGTATCCCCTCTAGACAAAAGCGTCTCTTACCCGCTCCTGTATCCCCTCTAGACAAAAGCGTCTCTTACCCGCTCCTGTATCTCCTCTAGGAAGGTGAGGGAGTTGACGAACTCTGTAGTTGCAGAGGGGATGAACTCCAGTTTGAACTGGGCATCCTGAGCCTCAGCGATGATGGCGTCAATCTTTCTCTTGGCCAGCAGGGGAGCATGTCATTGATGGCCTGGAGGGGAGGCATTAATGTTGGTCAGTGGATGGACGGCCCAATCCCAAATCCACCACTTGAACCTAAGCCCTATGGACTTGTGGAGAACCGATAGGATTTGACATGTGTAAGCAATTTGATAATAGCTCAAACTCGCCCTCTGATAGGCTAAGTGGAAGTTTATATTTGTACATATTGCTAATACCAATGAATACGTTTCAGATCTCCACAGTGCAAAGGCCCAGGCTGTAGTGGGTGATTAACACTGGGAACACTGTTCCTCTCCTCCTACCTCCAGACAGCGTAGTGGTGAGGGGAGGAGCTTCCCTTTAAGCAGAGTGGTGTCTACCAGCAGCAGGCCCAGGTGCCTCTTCTGTTTGATGGCCAGGGCCTCTTTATGTTCGCTGTGGTACTTCTTCAGACTCTCAGCGAAGAACGCCACTCCTACAGGGAACAGGACAGGGTACCGAGTCACATTATGGCTCTCTAGACCGTTTAAAAAAGAGAGATGGGGAGTGTTGATCTGCCACTGTGAAATATACAGAAAACGCCTCAAGGACCTCATTGGATCCAAAGGTCTGAATGAACTGAGACAAAATGGATATGCTGCTGTGGTATTTGTGTTGCCTGTAGAAACTCAAAGCTATATACTGAAAAGAAGTGCCTTGGCTAATCCATTTTCTCTGTTCCCTGGTAAGTTCATTGAATAGATGATGTTGGTGACGATGATGAAGAGCGTTGCTACGGTACCGTGATCCTGATCTCTGAGCGCGTCCAGGTCCAGACTCTCATTCTCACTGTAGAAGACGCGGAAGCTCTCAAAGGTGCGCGCGTACACGCTGGCCGAGTCAAACGCAAACTGTAGCGATTGCTGAGAGGGAGCGAGAGGAGGAGGAAGAGGGAGACGAGGAGAGACAACAAAACAAACTTCTTAATGAGGCAGCCAGTTAGACCAACAGTCAGGGAATCAGGTCACAAGGACGAAGAGGCAAGACAACAAAACACTGGACTGTGAAAGTCATTTAACTCCCACAACAGATTTAAAGAGCTTTGGCATTAGGAATCATAATAGACACCAAGTTGACATCAACATGTCCAAGACAATTACCATCCACTTAGCTAATTCAAATGACCTTTAAAAAGGACACAGAATGCTGACCTTGATGTCGAGGATGATGTTCAGAAGGTGTTTATCATCCTCTAACATGGCCTCCAGACCAGGACCGTCACCACACGTCTTCTCCTCCACCTGAATGGTAGTGGAATACAACCATGTTCTGATAGGATAGTATTATATGATAGGATAGTATTATATGATATGGATAGTATTATATGATAGGATAGTATTATATGATAGGATAGTATTATATGATAGGATAGTATTATATGATAGGATAGTATTATATGATAGGATAGTATTATATGATAGGATAGTATTATATGATAGGATAGTATTATATGATAGGATAGTATTATATGATAGGATAGTATTATATGATAGGATAGTATTATATGATAGGATAGTATTATATGATAGGATAGTATTATATGATAGGATAGTATTATTATGATAGGATAGTATTATATGATAGGATAGTATTATATGATAGGATAGTATTATATGATAGTATTATATGATAGTATTAGGATAGTATTATATGAATAGGTAGTATTATATATAATAGTATGTTATGATAGGATAGTATTATATGATAGGATAGTATTATATGATAGGATAGTATTATTATATGATAGGATAGTATTATATGATAGGATAGTATTATGATAGGATAGTATTATATGATAGGATAGTATTATATGATAGGATAGTATTATATGATAGGATAGTATTATATGATAGGATAGTATTATATGATAGGATAGTATTATATGATAGGATAGTATTATATGATAGGATAGTATTATATGATAGGATAGTATTATATGATAGGATAGTATTATATGATAGGATAGTATTATATGATAGGATAGTATTATATGATAGGATAGTATTATATGATAGGATAGTATTATATATTATATGATAGGATAGTATTATATGATAGGATAGTATTATATGATAGGATAGTATTATATGATAGGATAGTATTATAGGATAGTATGATAGGATAGTATTATATGATAGGATAGTATTATATGATAGGATAGTATTATATGATAGGATAGTATTATATGATAGGATAGTATTATATGATAGGATAGTATTATATGATAGGATAGTATTATATGATAGGATAGTATTATATGATAGGATAGTATTATATGATAGGGATAGTATTATATGTAGTATTATATGATAGGGTAGTATTATATGATAGGATAGTATTATATGATAGGATAGTATTATATGATAGGATAGTATTATATGATAGGATAGTATTATATGATAGGATAGTATTATATGATAGGATAGTATTATATGATAGGATAGTATTATATGATAGGATAGTATTATATGATAGGATAGTATTATATGATAGGATAGTATTATATGATAGGATAGTATTATATGATAGGATAGTATTATATGATAGGATAGTATTATATGATAGGATAGTATTATATGATAGGATAGTATTATATGATAGGATAGTATTATATGATAGGATAGTATATGATAGGATAGA
Organism: Oncorhynchus gorbuscha; assembly: GCF_021184085.1. Classification (NCBI taxonomy): domain Eukaryota; kingdom Metazoa; phylum Chordata; class Actinopteri; order Salmoniformes; family Salmonidae; genus Oncorhynchus; species Oncorhynchus gorbuscha. Next base: position 11,090 of record NW_025746767.1, read on the forward strand.
TATATGATAGGATAGTATTATATGATAGGATAGTATTATATGATAGGATAGTATTATATGATAGGATAGTATTATATGATAGGATAGTATTATATGATAGGATAGTATTATATGATAGGATAGTATTATATGATAGGATAGTATTATATGATAGGATAGTATTATATGATAGGATAGTATTATATAGATAGTATTATATGATAGGATAGTATTATATGATAGGATAGTATTATATGATAGGATAGTATTATATGATAGGATAGTATTATATGATAGGATAGTATTATATGATAGGATAGTATTATATGATAGGATAGTATTATATGATAGGATAGTATTATATGATAGGATAGTATTATATGATAGGATAGTATTATATGATAGGATAGTATTATATGATAGGATAGTATTATATGATAGGATAGTATTATATGATAGGATAGTATTATATGATAGGATAGTATTATATGATAGGATAGTATTATATGATAGGATAGTATTATATGATAGGATAGTATTATATGATAGGATAGTATTATATGATAGGATAGTATTATATGATAGGATAGTATTACATCTCCTCTATCTGAATGGTAATGGAATACAACCATGTTATGATAGGATAGTATTATATGATAGGATAGTATTATATATAGATAGGATATATGATATTATATGATAGGATAGTATTATATGATAGGATAGTATTATATGATAGGATAGTATTATATGATAGGATAGTATTATATGATAGGATAGTATTATATGATAGGATAGTATTATATGATAGGATAGTATTATATGATAGGATAGTATTATATGATAGGATAGTATTATATGATAGGATAGTATTATATGATAGGATAGTATTATATGATAGGATAGTATTATATGATAGGATAGTATTATATGATAGGATAGTATTATATGATAGGATAGTATTATATGATAGGATAGTATTATATGATAGGATAGTATTATATGATAGGATAGTATTATATGATAGGATAGTATTATATGATAGGATAGTATTATATGATAGGATAGTATTATATGATAGGATAGTATTATATGATAGGATAGTATTATATGATAGGATAGTATTATATGATAGGATAGTATTATATGATAGGATAGTATTATATGATAGGATAGTATTATATGATAGGATAGTATTATATGATAGGATAGTATTATTATGATGATAGGATAGTATTATATGATAGGATAGTATTATATGATAGGATAGTATTATATGATAGGATAGTATTATATGATGATAGGATAGTATTATATGATAGGATAGTATTATATGATAGGATAGTATTATATGATAGGATAGTATTATATGATAGGATAGTATTATATGATAGGATAGTATTATATGATAGGATAGTATTATATGATAGGATAGTATTATATGATAGGATAGTATTATATGATAGGATAGTATTAGCCATCTTGTTCTATATGATAGGTGAATGCTATGATTTCAGACTATAAAACATTTATGATAGTTATGATAGGATAGACCATTATATGATAGGATAGTATTATATGATAGGATAGTATTATATGATAGGATAGTATTATATCTACATAGGATAGTATTATATGATAGGAAATTATATGATAGGATAGTATTATATGATAGGATAGTATTATATGATAATTATATGATAGGATAGTATTTATGGTATAAGATAGACTTTATGATAGGATAGTATTATATGATAGGATAGTATTATATGATAGGATAGTATTATATGATAGGATCTATATAATAGGTATTATATGTAGTAGTATTATATGATAGGATAGTATTATATGATAGGATAGTATTATATGATAGGATGTATATTATATGATAGGATAGTATTATATGATAGGATAACATGATAGGATGTATTATATGATAGGATAGTATTATATGATAGGATAGTATTAGGATAGTATTATATGATAGGATCACTATATGATAGGATAGTATTGTCTCACTATAATAGGATAGTAGTTGTATTCATGATGGATAGTACATATGGGATGTAGTATGATAGGATAGTATTATATGATAGTAACAGGTGTAGTTGTCTTATACTATAACATTATATGGTGTATTAGTATTATATTAGGATATAATATGGTAGTATTAATTGTAGTATTATATGATAATAGTATTATATGTGTAGTTGTCCCACTATAACAGGTGTAGATTGTCTCACTATAACAGGTTAATTCTTTGTCTCAGATTAAACAGGTGTAGATTGTCTCACTATAACACAACAGTACTTGATAGCTCACTATAACTTTGGTGTAGTTGTCTCACTATAACACTGTTGTCTCACTATAACAGGTGCTGATAGTTGTCTCACTATAACAGGTGTAGTTGTCTCACTATAACAGGTGTAGTTGTCTCACTATAACAGGTGTAGTTGTCTCACTATAACAGGTGTAGTTGTCTCACTATAACAGGTGTAGTTGTCTCACTATAACAGGTGTAGTTGTCTCACTATAACAGGTGTAGTTGTCTCACTATAACAGGTGTAGTTGTCTCACTCTATAACAGGTGTAGTTGTCTCACTATAACAGGTGTAGTTGTCTCACTATAACAGGTGTAGTTGTCTCACTATAACAGGTGTAGTTGTCTCACTATAACAGGTGTAGTTGTCTCACTATAACAGGTGTAGTTGTCTCACTATAACAGGTGTAGTTGTCTCACTATAACAGGTGTAGTTGTCTCACCTAGCTATCTGCAACAAACAAAAACACGTTTTTGATGCTAATTAGTCAGTGGTAGTGTTTCACACCTTGCTGTTGATCATGGGCTGAGTGAAGGCATCAAAGTAGGAGTCAGTCACCAACACAACTAATGACAACACCGTCTCCTGGAACCTAGAGATGATCTCTGACACACACTCCTGTTAGGGGAATACACACACAGACACACACACACAGGCAGACACACAAACACAGCCACACTCAAAGGCACACACACATGCACAGACACACAACACACACAGACACACACAGACACACAACACACACACACGCAACCCACACAGACAGACACAGGCACACACAAGGCACAGACACGCACAGACACACACACAGACACTCAAACAAAAACACAGGCACAGCATAAAGAGAGAGCGCGAGAGAGATACATTGTTACAAACAAAAAAAGTAACACATTCAGAGCCATATTGATATGTAGCAGAACGATGACATCTTCGGTGAGCTGAAAGGTGAGAGGTCAGGGGTTACAGACCTGGAAGACGTCTACGGAGGGTTTGTAGGTCAGAGCGTGGGTCTCCAGCATCAGCTCCGACACAAACATGGGTAGAAGATGAACAGCCTCCACTGTGGGCTCTGTAGCCTGAGGTACACACACACACACACACACACACACACACACACACACACACACACACACACACACACACACACACACACACACACACACACACACACACACACACACACACACACACACACACACACACACACACACACACACACACACACACACACACACACACACCACACAGGGGTTAATACACAGTTAAAGGGGAAGGGATTGTCACAACAAAAGGAAGCCACTATTCCGTTTAGTAAACGTTTTTAGAAGGATGCAGGCAGAAAGCTGACTGTATTCTCCATTCTACAAGACAGACGATAACACCTGTTACACACTGTCCCTCTGTATCTGTAAACTCTCCTAAACAGGCCTCTGGTTTCAGAAAGCCTAGTGGTCCACCTGAGGATCTCCATTGAGATGAGTTGGCTGAAGCCGTAATGATGCTGGCCCATCGAAGGGGCTGGAAGCCATGGAGTTGCCATGTGGAGAATCCTAGTTTAACTTGTTATTTATACCATGTCATTTTGACTCATAGCTAATCAACAACTGGCACAATGTATTTGAGAGACAAAAAGTTGGTCATTGTTTAAATGTATTAATATTGTCAATAAACACTAAGCCAACCGTGTCTGTTTAGCTCCATAGTTGCTTTTTAGTCCGCGCAGGATGAGGCTACATCCACGTCTGAGAAAGTGTCCCTGAAGCCTTTTTCAAACCTCTCCACAGCCACCTTCATGTAGCCGCTCTGAACTACCTCACCTGAGTCACCAGGTCAACGCTTTGGTGATTAGTTGAATCACGTGGACTAGTTCTGGAATAGATCAAATCCATAGAACGGCTGTGGGTCCCAGACGAGAGGTCTGAAACGGTCTTGCTGTACCTTCCTGTCGGAGTCCTCCGTGGCTCCACCTCCGTCTCCAGCAGCATCGGTGTCGGCCCAGCTGTGGATGACAGCGTGTGTGGGGGTGTGTTGAATCTGGTCCTGCAGGACGGACAGTAGTTTGGCCACAGAGTTCACAGCCAGGATGTGCATGGTGTTCACCATCAGGTAGTCAGCCAACCGGATGAAACTGGAACGAGACAGAGTAGGAAGGGGGCTCCTTCACGGCACCTCCACAGGTAAAGCACTCCAGCTCAACGTACAGGTAGAAATGGGACGTGTGTGTGAGAGATGGTGTGTGTAGCGGAGAGGAGGGCTTCAATAATGTAACATGCCAGAGAAACAGCTTCATGTGGAAATTACACTGGGAAATAATGAAACAGTATACAGGTGTGTGTGTGTGTGTGTGTGTGTGTGTGTGTGTGTGTGTGTGTGTGTGTGTGTGTGTGTGTGTGTGTGTGTGTGTGTGTGTGTGTGTGTGTGTGTGTGTGTGTGTGTGTGTGTGTGTGTGTGTGTGTGTGTGTGTGTGTGTGTGTGTGTGTGTGTGTGTGTGTGTGTGTGTGTGTGGTACCCACCAGGTGAGGCGTCTACAGTGGTACCTCTTGTTGGCCTGTTCTGTGTAACTCATCTTCTCTGGAGCCTCTTCAAACAGCAGCTCAATCTCAGGTGTTCCCTCTGGAGTACACACACTACACACTCACTCTACTGTCTGTCCCCTCTGGAGTACACACACTACACACTCACTCTACTGTCTGTTCCTTCTGGAGTACACACACTACACACTCACTCTACTGTCTCTCCCCTCTGGAGTACACACACTACACACTCACTCTACTGTCTGTTCCCTCTGGAGTACACACACTACACACTCACTCTACTGTCTGTTCCCTCTGGAGTACACACACTACACACTCACTCTACTGTCTGTTCCCTCTGGTCTGTTCCTTCTGGAGTACACACACTACACACTCACTCTACTGTCTCTCCCCTCTGGAGTACACACACTACACACTCACTCTACTGTCTGTCCCCTCTGGAGTACACACACTACACACTCACTCTACTGTCTCTCCCCTCTGGAGTACACACACTACACACTCACTCTACTGTCTGTTCCCTCTGGAGTACACACACTACACACTCACTCTACTGTCTGTTCCCTCTGGAGTACACACACTACACACTCACTCTACTGTCTGTTCCCTCTGGAGTACACACACTACACACTCACTCTACTGTCTGTTCCCTCTGGAGTACACACACTACACACTCACTCTACTGTCTGTTCCCTCTGGAGTACACACACTACACACTCACTCTACTGTCTGTTCCCTCTGGAGTACACACACTACACACTCACTCTACTGTCTGTTCCCTCTGGAGTACACACACTACACACTCACTCTACTGTCTGTTCCCTCTACACACACTACACACTCACTCTACTGTCTGTTCCCTCTGGAGTACACACACTACACACTCACTCTACTGTCTGTCCCCTCTACACACACTACACACTCACTCTACTGTCTGTCCCCTCTGGAGTACACACACTACACACTCACTCACTGTCTGTTCCCTCTACTGTCTACTGTCTGTTCCCTCTGGAGTACACACACTACACACTCACTCTACTGTCTGTTCCCTCTACACACACTACACACTCACTCTACTGTCTGTCCCCTCTGGAGTACACACACTACACACTCACTCTACTGTCTGTTCCCTCTACACACACTACACACTCACTCTACTGTCTGTCCCCTCTGGAGTACACACACTACACACTCACTCTACTGTCTGTCCCCTCTGGAGTACACACACTACACACTCACTCTAGTGTCTGTCCCCTCTGGAGTACACACACTACACACTCACTCTACTGTCTGTCCCCTCTACACACACTACACACCTCTGGAGTACACACACTACACACTCACTCTCCTGTCTGTCCCCTCTGGAGTACACACACTACACACTCACTCTACTGTCTGTTCCCTCTGGAGTACACACACTACACACTCACTCTACTGTCTGTTCCCTCTGGACACACACTACACACTCACTCTACTGTCTGTCCCCTCTACACACACTACACACCTCTGTCTGTTCCCTCTGGAGTACACACACTACACACTCACTCTACTGTCTGTCCCCTCTACACACACTACACACTCACTCTACTGTCTGTCCCCTGTGGAGTACACACACTACACACTCACTCTACTGTCTGTCCCCTCTGGAGTACACACACTACACACTCACTCTACTGTCTGTTCCCTCTGGAGTACACACACTACACACTCACTCTACTGTCTGTCCCCTCTACACACACTACACACTCACTCTACTGTCTGTTCCCTCTGGAGTACACACACTACACACTCACTCTACTGTCTGTTCCCTCTACACACACTACACACTCACTCTACTGTCTGTTCCCTCTGGACTACACTCACTCTACTGTCTGTCCCCTCTGGAGTACACACACTACACACTCACTCTACTGTCTGTTCCCTCTGGAGTACACACACTACACACTCACTCTACTGTCTGTTCCCTCTGGAGTACACACACTACACACTCACTCTACTGTCTGTCCCCTCTACACACACTACACACTCACTCTACTGTCTGTTCCCTCTGGAGTACACACACTACACACTCACTCTACTGTCTGTCCCCTCTACACACACTACACACTCACTCTACTGTCTGTTCCCTCTACACACACTACACACTCACTCTACTGTCTGTCCCCTCTGGAGTACACACACTACACACTCACTCTACTGTCTGTTCCCTCTACACACACTACACACTCACTCTACTGTCTGTCCCCTCTGGAGTACACACACTACACACTCACTCTACTGTCTGTTCCCTCTGTCTGTCCCCTCTGGAGTACACACACTACACACTCACTCTACTGTCTGTTCCCTCTACACACACTACACACTCACTCTACTGTCTGTCCCCTCTGGAGTACACACACTACACACTCACTCTACTGTCTGTCCCCTCTGGAGTACACACACTACACACTCACTCTAGTGTCTGTCCCCTCTGGAGTACACACACTACACACTCACTCTACTGTCTGTCCCCTCTACACACACTACACACCTCTGGAGTACACACACTACACACTCACTCTCCTGTCTGTCCCCTCTGGAGTACACACACTACACACTCACTCTACTGTCTGTTCCCTCTGGAGTACACACACTACACACTCACTCTACTGTCTGTTCCCTCTACACACACTACACACTCACTCTACTGTCTGTCCCCTCTACACACACTACACACCTCTGGAGTACACACACTACACACTCACTCTACTGTCTGTCCCCTCTACACACACTACACACTCACTCTACTGTCTGTCCCCTGTCGAGTACACACACTACACACTCACTCTACTGTCTGTCCCCTCTGGAGTACACACACTACACACTCACTCTACTGTCTGTTCCCTCTGGAGTACACACACTACACACTCACTCTACTGTCTGTCCCCTCTACACACACTACACACTCACTCTACTGTCTGTTCCCTCTGGAGTACACACACTACACACTCACTCTACTGTCTGTTCCCTCTACACACACTACACACTCACTCTACTGTCTGTTCCCTCTGGAGTACACACACTACACACTCACTCTACTGTCTGTCCCCTCTACACACACTACACACTCACTCTACTGTCTGTTCCCTCTGGAGTACACACACTACACACTCACTCTACTGTCTGCCCCCTCTACACACACTACACACTCACTCTACTGTCTGTCCCCTCTGGAGTACACACACTACACACTCACTCTACTGTCTGTTCCCTCTGGAGTACACACACTACACACTCACTCTACTGTCTGTCCCCTCTACACACACTACACACTCACTCTACTGTCTGTCCCCTCTACACACACTACACACTCACTCTACTGTCTGTTCCCTCTGGAGTACACACACTACACACTCACTCTACTGTCTGTCCCCTCTACACACACTACACACTCACTCTACTGTCTGTTCCCTCTGGAGTACACACACTACACACTCACTCTACTGTCTGTCCCCTCTACACACACTACACACTCACTCTACTGTCTGTCCCCTCTGGAGAACACACACTACACACTCACTCTACTGTCTGTTCCCTCTGGAGTACACACACTACACACTCACTCTACTGTCTGTCCCCTCTACACACACTACACACTCACTCTACTGTCTGTCCCCTCTGGAGAACACACACTACACACTCACTCTACTGTCTGTCCCCTCTACACACACTACACACTCACTCTACTGTCTGTTCCCTGGAGTACACACACTACACACTCACTCTACTGTCTGTCCCCTCTGGAGTACACACACTACACACTCACTCTACTGTCTGTCCCCTCTGGAGTACACACACTACACACTCACTCTACTGTCTGTCCCCTCTGGAGTACACACACTACACACTCACTCTACTGTCTGTCCCCTCTGGAGTACACACACTTCTACTTTTTTGCATTGTAATTATAGTCAGGTGTGTGTGTACCTGTGTTGTAGTTATAGTCAGGTGTGTAGGTACCTGTGTTGTAGTTATAATCAGGTGTGTGTGTACCTGTGTTGTAGTTATAGTCAGGTGTGTAGGTACCTGTGTTGTAGTTATAGTCAGGTGTGTGTGTGTGTGTACCTGTGTTGTAGTTATAGTCAGGTGTGTGTGTGTACCCGTGTTGAAGTTATAGTCAGGTGTGTGTGTGTACCTGTGTTGTAGTTATAGTCAGGTGTGTGTGTGTGTACCTGTGTTGTAGTTATAGTCAGGTGTGTGTGTGTACCTGTGTTGTAGTTATAGTCAGGTGTGTGTGTACCTGTGTTGTAGTTATAATCAGGTGTGTGTGTACCTGTGTTGTAGTTATAGTCAGGTGTGTGTGTGTGTACCCGTGGTGTAGTTATAGTCAGGTGTGTGTGTGTGTGTGTACCTGTGTTGTAGTTATAGTCAGGTGTGTGTGTGTGTACCTGTGATGTAGTTATAGTCAGGTGTGTGTGTGTGTACCTGTGTTGTAGTTATAGTCAGGTGTGTGTGTGTACCTGTGTTGTAGTTATAGTCAGGTGTGTGTGTGTGTACCTGTGATGTAGTTATAGTCAGGTGTGTGTACCTGTGTTGTAGTTATAGTCAGGTGTGTGTGTGTGTACCTGTGTTGTAGTTATAGTCAGGTGTGTGTGTACCTGTGTTGTAGTTATAGTCAGGTGTGTGTGTACCTGTGTTGTAGTTATAGTCAGGTGTGTGTGTGTGTACCTGTGTTGTAGTTATAGTCAGGTGTGTGTGTGTGTAGTACCTGTGTTGTAGTTATAGTCAGGTGTGTGTGTGTGTACCTGTGTTGTAGTTATAGTCAGATGTGTGTGTGTGTACCTGTGTTGTAGTTATAGTCAGGTGTGTATCCTGCCTCCAACATGGCCGTGTGACAGGCGCTCCTGGCCACCTCCTTTACCAGCTCCCTGAACTCTTCCAGACGAGAAGATACCTGCACACACACACACACACACACACACACACACACACACACACACACACACACACACACACACACACACACACACACACACACACACACACACACACACACACACACACACACACACACACACACACACACACACACGTTGCCATGTAAAGGGACAGACACACATGTAACAGTACTGCTTCCGTCCCTCTCCTTGGCCTATGTCATGTAAAGGAACAGACACAGAGAATATGTCATGTAAAGTGACAGACAGACAGACAGAGAATATGTCATGTAAAGGAACAGACACAGAGAATATGTCATGTAAAGGGACAGACACAGAGAATATGTCATTTAAAGGGACAGACACAGAGAATATGTCATGTAAAGGAACAGACACAGAGAATATGTCATGTAAAGGGACAGACACAGAGAATATGTCATGTAAAGGAACAGACACAGAGAATATGTCATGTAAAGGGACAGACACAGAGAATATGTCATGTAAAGGGACAGACAGACAGAGAATATGTCATGTAAAGGAACAGACAGACAGAAAGGAACAGACACAGAGATATGTCATGTAAAGGAACAGACACAGAGAATATGTCATGTAAAGGAACAGACACAGAGAATATGTCATGTAAAGGAACAGACACAGAGAATATGTCATGTAAAGGAACAGACACAGAGAATATGTCATGTAAAGGAACAGACACAGAGAATATGTCATGTAAAGGAACAGACACAGAGAATATGTCATGTAAAGGGACAGACACAGAGAATATGTCATGTAAAGGAACAGACACAGAGAATATGTCATGTAAAGGGACAGACACAGAGAATATGTCATGTAAAGGGACAGACAGACAGAGAATATGTCATGTAAAGGAACAGACAGACAGACAGAGAATATGTCATGTAAAGGAACAGACACAGAGAATATGTCATGTAAAGGAACAGACACAGAGAATATGTCATGTAAAGGAACAGACACAGAGAATATGTCATGTAAAGGAACAGACACAGAGAATATGTCATGTAAAGGAACAGACACAGAGAATATGTCATGTAAAGGAACAGACAGACAGACAGAGAATATGTCATGTAAAGGAACAGACACAGAGAATATGTCATGTAAAGGGACAGACACAGAGAATATGTCATGTAAAGGAACAGACACAGAGAATATGTCATGTAAAGGAACAGACACAGAGAATATGTCATGTAAAGGGACAGACACAGAGAATATGTCATGTAAAGGGACAGACAGACAGAGAATATGTCATGTAAAGGAACAGACAGACAGACAGAGAATATGTCATGTAAAGGAACAGACACAGAGAATATGTCATGTAAAGGGACAGACACAGAGAATATGTCATGTAAAGGGACAGACACAGAGAATATGTCATGTAAAGGGACAGACACAGAGAATATGTCATGTAAAGGGACAGACACAGAGAATATGTCATTTAAAGGGACAGACACAGAGAATATGTCATTTAAAGGAACAGGCACGTCATGTAAAGGGACAGACAGTCTGCGTACCTCCTCCAGCTGGTTGTACTGAGCCTCCTGGAACTCCTCCAGAGTGTATGTGTGATCTTTCAGTATGTGACAAAGCCCCATGTCACTGATCCTGTAGCACATCTCTCTGATGTTCAGCAACGCCGGACGCAGAGACTGGAAACACACACCCAGCTGTTACTGCTGCTTCCTATTATCTTAAAATAACCACCTAGTTGGGTTCCATTATACACAGCTGTTACTGCTGCTTCCTATTATCTTAAAATAACTACCTAGTTGGGTTCCATTATACACAGCTGTTACTGCTGCTTCCTATTATCTTAAAATAACTACCTAGTTGGGTTCCATTATACACAGCTGTTACTGCTGCTTCCTATTATCTTAAAATAACTACCTAGTTGGGTTCCATTATACACAGCTGTTACTGCTGCTTCCTATTATCTTAAAATAACTACCTAGTTGGGTTCCATTATACACAGCTGTTACTGCTGCTTCCTATTATCTTAAAATAACTACCTAGTTGGGTTCCATTATACACAGCTGTTACTGCCCCTTCCTATTATCTTAAAATAACTACCTAGTTGGGTTCCATTATACACAGCTGTTACTGCTGCTTCCTATTATCTTAAAATAACTACCTAGTTGGGTTCCATTATACACAGCTGTTACTGCCCCTTCCTATTATCTTAAAATAACTACCTAGTTGGGTTCCATTATACACAGCTGTTACTGCTGCTTCCTATTATCTTAAAATAACTACCTAGTTGGGTTCCATTATACACAGCTGTTACTGCCCCTTCCTATTATCTTAAAATAACTACCTAGTTGGGTTCCATTATACACAGCTGTTACTGCTGCTTCCTATTATCTTAAAATAACTACCTAGTTGGGTTCCATTATACACAGCTGTTTATACAAAATAAGACCATGTTGATTATAAACAGCATTGCAAATAACTACCATAGTTGGGTTCCATAAACACACTGCAGGTCAATGGTACTTCCATGTTATCTAAAATAACACATAGTGTTAATGGTACAGACCATGTTGACTATAAACACATACTACAGGTCAATGGTACAGACCATGTTGACTATAAACACATACTGCAGGTCAATGGTACAGACCATGTTGACTATAAACACATACTGCAGGTCAATGGTACGAACCATGTTGACTATAAACACATACTGCAGGTCAATGGTACGAACCATGTTGACTATAAACACATACTGCAGGTCAATGGTACAGACCATGTTGACTATAAACACATACTGCAGGTCAATGGTACGAACCATGTTGACTATAAACACATACTGCAGGTCAATGGTACGAACCATGTTGACTATAAACACATACTGCAGGTCAATGGTACGAACCATGTTGACTATAAACACATACTGCAGGTCAATGGTACAGACCATGTTGACTATAAACACATACTGCAGGTCAATGGTACAGACCATGTTGACTATAAACACATACTGCAGGTCAATGGTACAGACCATGTAGACTATAAACACATACTGCAGGTCAATGGTACAGACCATTTAGACTATAAACACATACTGCAGGTCAATGGTACGAACCATGTAGACTATAAACACATACTGCAGGTCAATGGTACAGACCATGTTGACTATAAACACATACTGCAGGTCAATGGTACAGACCATGTTGACTATAAACACATACTGCAGGTCAATGATCTTTGTGGGCTATACTCGGCCTTGTCTCAGGATGGTAAGTTGGTGGTTGAAGATTTCCCTCTAGTGGTGTGGGGGCTGTGCTTTGGCAAAGTGGGTGGGGTTATATCCTTCCTGTTTGGCCCTGTCCGGGGGTGTCCTCGGATGGGGCCACAGTGTCTCCTGACCCCTCCTGTCTCAGCCTCCAGTATTTATGCTGCAGTAGTTTATGTGTCGGGGGGCTAGGGTCAGTTTGTTTATCTGGAGTACTTCTCCTGTCCTATTCGGTGTCCTGTGTAAATCTAAGTGTGCGTTCTCTAATTCTCTCCTTCTCTCTTTCTCTCTCTAGGAGGACCTGAGCCCTAGGACCATGCCCCAGGACTACCTGACATGATGACTCCTTGCTGTCCCCAGTCCACCTGGCCATGCTGCTGCTCCAGTTTCAACTGGCCTGGGCCCTAGGACCATGTCCCAGGACTACCTGACATGAGGACTCCTTGCTGTCCCCAGTCCACCTGGCCATGCTCCTGCTCCAGTTTCAACTGTTCTGCCTTACTATTATTCAACCATGCTGGTCATTTATGAACATTTGAACATCTTGGCCACGTTCTGTTATAATCTCCACCCGGCACAGCCAGAAGAGGACTGGCCACCCCACATATGCTCTCTCTAATTCTCTCTTTCTTTCTCTCTCTCGGAGGACCTGAGCCCTAGGACCGTGCCCCAGGACTACCTGACATGATGGCTCCTTGCTGTCCCCAGTCCACCTGACTGTGCTGCTGCTCCAGTTTCAACTGTTCTGCCTTATTATTATTTGACCATGCTGGTCATTTATGAACATTTGAACATCTTGGTCATGTTCTGTTATAATCTCTACCCGGCACAGCCAGAAGAGGACTGGCCACCCCACATAGCCCGGTTCCTCTCTAGGTTTCTTCCTAGGTTTTGGCCTTTCTAGGGAGTTTTTCCTAGCCACCGTGCTTTTACACCTGCATTGTTTGCTGTTTGGGGTTTTAGGCTGGGTTTCTGTACAGCACTTTGAGATATCAGCTGATGTACGAAGGGCTATATAAATAAATTTGATTTGATTTGAATGGTACAGACCATTTAGACTATAAACACATACTGCAGGTCAATGGTACGAACCATGTAGACTATAAACACATACTGCAGGTCAATGGTACAGACCATGTTGACTATAAACACATACTGCAGGTCAATGGTACAGACCATTTGGTATAGAAACACAAATGTAGAGGTCTTGTCCTGACCAGGAAACACTACTGGACCCAACAATACCACCACCTCATTATCCTGACCAGGAAACACTACTGGACCCAACAATACCACCACCTCATTATCCTGACCAGGAAACACTACTGGACCCAACAATACCACCCACCTCATTGACGATGAACAGGCGCTCCTGCAGGGACTTCTTGCACGTGTTGATCTTCTTGGAGCGGACGTTGGTCCGCCACACTCTGAAGGCCTTCCACCTCCTGAAGAGGGCGAAGGCCGGGATGGCCAGGAGGCGACGGTGGCACCGGTACTCATGCTCCCAGCGCTCTAACGGCAGGAAGTCCATCTCCGCGTCAGTGATGAAGGTCACACCCTGCTGGCTGATGGTAGAGTAGTCCTGCTTGTTGATGTTCTCATACGCCACTATCCTGGGGGGGAGGGAGGTCAAAGGTTAGAGTAATGGGATGGGTAGTGAGAATAAGGTTGTAGGTTTTTATATTTGATAAAGAACTTGGGAGTTCAAATGTTTGCGTGAGTGCGTGTGTGTGTCTGTGTCGTCTCTCTTTGTGAGTCCCAATAATACCTCCTTTGTTCTGAAGTGAACACTCGTTCACAACTTCCCACATCTAAAAGCAATGAATTGGTGCAGTACGGGTTAGAGGCAGTTTCCACCATGTTTCTTATACCAGGCAGTCCTTTCCATTAGAATTAGTGAAGGGAAGGGAACAAGGATAAATGGAATTAGAGATAATTGAGAAGTAGCATCTCTCTCTTGTTGACGTTGCTCTTTCTTGAAGATATAAGCATCATATAGGTTAGGGTGTGTGTTTCTCTCTCCTGAGGTTATAAACATCATATCTGATATAGGTTAGGGTGTGTGTTTCTCTCTCTCCTGAGGTTATAAACATCATATCTGATATAGGTTAGGGTGTGTGTTTCTCTCTCTCCTGAGGTTATAAACATCATATCTGATATAGGTTAGGGTGTGTGTGTTTCTCTCTCTCCTGAGGTTATAAACATCATATCTGATATAGGTTAGGGTGTGTTTGTTTCTCTCTCTCCTGAGGTTATAAACATCATATCTGATATAGGTTAGGGTGTGTGTGTTTCTCCCTCTCCTGAGGTTATAAACATCATATCTGATATAGGTTAGGGTGTGTGTTTCTCCCTCTCTTACTTGAGGTTATAAACATAATATCTGATATAGGTTAGGGTGTGTGTGTTTCTCTCTCTTACTTGATGTTATAAACATCATATCTGATATAGGTTAGGGTGTGTGTGTTTCTCTCTCTTACTTGATGTTATAAACATCATATCTGACATAGGTTAGGGTGTGTGTGTTTCTCTCTCTCTTACTTGAGGTTATAAACATAATATCTGATATAGGTTAGGGTGTGTGTTTCTCCCTCTCTTACTTGAGGTTATAAACATAATATCTGATATAGGTTAGGGTGTGTGTGTTTCTCTCTCTTACTTGATGTTATAAACATCATATCTGATATAGGTTAGGGTGTGTGTGTTTCTCTCTCTCTTACTTGAGGTTATAAACATATCTGATATAGGTTAGGGTGTGTGTGTTTCTCCCTCTCTTACTTGAGGTTATAAACATATCTGATATAGGTTAGGGTGTGTGTGTTTCTCTCTCTCTTACTTGAGGTTATAAACATCATATCTGATATAGGTTAGGGTGTGTGTGTTTCTCTCTCTCTTACTTGAGGTTATAAACATATCTGATATAGGTTAGGGTGTGTGTGTTTCTCCCTCTCTTACTTGAGGTTATAAACATATCTGATATAGGTTAGGGTGTGTGTTTCTCTCTCTTACTTGAGGTTATAAACATATCTGATATAGGTTAGGGTGTGTGTGTTTCTCCCTCTCTTACTTGAGGTTATAAACATATCTGATATAGGTTAGGGTGTGTGTGTTTCTCTCTCTCCTGAGGTTATAAACATCATATCTGATATAGGTTAGGTTAGGTTATAAACATCATATCTGTATAGGTTAGTGTGTTTTTCTCTCTCTCTGAGGTTATAAACATCATATCTGATATAGGTTAGGGTGTGTGTTTCTCTCTCTCCTGAGGTTATAAACATCATATCTGATATAGGTTAGGGTGTGTGAGTTTCTCTCTCTCTTGAGGTTATAAACATCATATCTGATATAGGTTAGGGTGTGTGTGTTTCTCTCTCTCTTGAGGTTATAAACATCATATCTGATATAGGTTAGGGTGTGTGTGTTTCTCTCTCTCTTGAGGTTATAAACATCATATCTGATATAGGTTAGGGTGTGTGTGTTTCTCTCTCTCTTACTTGAGGTTATAAGCATCATATCTGATGGAGCTCTTGGGTGCGGCAGAGGTCATGTACAGGAAGCCCAGGTGAGGGTTGTTCCGGATGATTCTGACGATGTCCGGCGGGGAGCGTATTTTGGCACGAATCACATCCTCTGCAGAGCTGAAGATGACGGGGTGACTGGCCGGGAGAGGGGAGGGGGACTGGAGGAAGGCTCCGGTGGGGGAGGGCTTTGCGGACTTGGAGGAGCGAGGGCGTTTGGGGGGAGAGGGGGAACACAGGGTACTCTGGGTCATCTGAGCCTGGAGGGAGGAAGCAGTGACAGTCAGTCAGGCTTTTATATTTATTTTGACTTTGAAAAGCATCATGAACAGCTGAAAGGGTGCTTTGTACTACATCTCTTGACAACAAAAGAGACAGATATTGATTGTGGACTGGTTTCTTCTATGGCTCAAATGAGGTTGATGGAACTACTGGTTAAAACAGAACAAGAAAGGCTATGAGTTTAACAGTTGTCTGACCCGTATCAGTCCACTGTGATACCTCTCAGCTTCAGAGAGCTTCAGAGTCATCAGAGAGCGAGGGGGCTATAGGGAGGGCTACTGACAAACAGAGCACAGCTCAGTATCTGCCTCCCACCGTCTACAATCACTCATTTATTCCAGTACATGGCTGTATATCACTAGTGAAATCATGGTTAAGACAATCTGGATTTCAAATTAAACCATGTAAAATCTGCATGACGTCTGTCCGTTCAGCAGAGCCCTTCTCAGTCTTCCACCTGTTTCTCCTTGACGTGGTCAGGCAGCTCAGGGAGGTGAAGGGTGGAGCTCTGTCTGTCAGGGGCCTTGTCCATCCACTCCACCCCAGCAAGGGAGGGCGACGGAGGCTTCCAGCCCGACTGGAGCAGCCTCTCCCGGTTCTGCCTGTGGATGAACTCTGGCTGCTTGTGGTCCTGGTACTTCTTCAGGACCGGCTGAATGAGAGTAATGTGTAAATAGAGGTGTTTATGTGCTTATGGGACAGTTGATGTTTGGGATGGTTATGAGAACAAAGGCTGATATTTAGAAAACATTATATATGGGTCCCCATATTCACACCCCCCACCCACCAGTATCTCCAGCGGTACGTGTCTCTGCCCTGCCCTCCTGCGTTCCTGGGCCTTGGTGGTGTGTTTGAAGATCAGGGCATCAGGGTTGCGTTGTGCCTGGCTCGGGGCTACTGAGATCAGCCTGGCTCTCAGTGCCTCTGGGTCTACGTGTCCCGGGGACATGGTGAATGGGAGGGTCATCCTCTGCTGCCGGGCCCCAGCCACCTCCTCTCTCCCTGGGCCAGCCTGGCAGCGAGGGGACCCCTTCTGGGAGAACGAAGACATGGTGGCCTCAGATAGTCTGCCTCTCTGGGTCTGAGTGGATACTGTGTGTGGGGGTGAAGAAGGAGAGCACAAGGAGAGGGAGGTGGGGGACGATAAGCTCTCCCTTTCGTTTCGGTCTATCAACTCGTGTCAAAGCAAACTATAGTAGCATGAAAGTCATCTTGCACATAACAGACATTTCAGTTGTTTAGCAACTTACCTGGCAACAAGAGATAAACATTGCAATATAACGTTAAATTAAAAAGTTTAAAACAAACATAGCCAACAACATCCGCTAACGCTGAGACGGTTATATACAGTGATATCACAAACCACCAGTTTGGGTAACAGAAACAATGAGGCGCTAGCAATTTATAACATATTTCTGAGCAAGTCAAGGTGTATTACTTACATAGCTATCAATGGCACTTCAACATAGACATTAGTAGAGAAACTACAGAAGCAAAAACATTAGCTGCACTTGTTATCGCCGGTTCTCTTGTCAGAAGTGGAAACTGATCGTGAGTTTGTTGTTTCTTAGCAACCAGCACCTCCTGGACACCGCGCGGAGAGCAACAGCTGCACATGCGCGCTTTGCAGTACAACTCACCATTCATGTCCCAAGGTTACAGAGATTTTAAAACTAGGCAAAAAATACCTGCACCCTACAATATAGTTTGTATAGCTAGATTCCCAACAGAACGCGGGCTGTCATACATCGGTTTTGTTTTCATGGTAAACCTCTAGACCTCAGATGGGTTGCAGACATTCCTGATATCGTCTTGATTCTGCACATTTGAAACACACCATCCCAGGAAAACCTGACAGAGCATCCTGGAGACAGTCGCTCAACCACACACACATTAAACATGATCATATGCACCAGTCAATTCATTTAGAGAATGTATCATCCCACCACAGGAAGGTGGATTTAAATACTTCCCAACAATGATCACAGAAAGCACAGTTTACACTGACAATACCAAAGAAAATGTATTTTATTATTTCCCAACACAACGACCACAAAAAGTTTGACCACAGAAATAATGACCACAAAAATATTTCCTAATTTCCCAACAACGCCAATAAAACATACCACAAAGAGAATTTAAATATATTTTAATAACAGACATCACAGTGGTATAAATCCATAACAGACATTGGCATTTCTGTAGAAATGGTTGGCAATGCACACAGTCAGGGATGGAAATTAAGCTAGCCCGATGCTAGTACACTTCAGACTGGCTAGTAGAAAATGTAGCCAATTAGCCCAACAGCTAGTGAAATGTTATATTTTGTATTATTACATGGCACATCCCTGCACACCGCTATAGAGACTCCAGGTCTGCCATGGACGATGTTTTCCTCCTCTGTGACGTCATTATACTCAGCTGAAAGAGAAAAGACAGAAAAATGAGTGTGTTAGAAACAGTCAAAGCCAACAAAGTCGTCTCAGTGTCGGGGCTTCTTCAAAGACGTGTGTCCATGAAGATTATATGGGACAGGAGACACGCCGTTGCTGTGCAGCGTTCCAGTAATGCATCTCATCTCAATAAGATCCAGGGTCCTATTCATTAGACACCAAACTAAGTAACACTGACTAAAACAGGGAGGGACTACCTACACATGTCCAATAACTCCCTTTGAGTTTCTGTTGCATAACGTTTTTGAACTGTTTTACTACAGCGTGCCCAATAAATATGACCCTGTGGTGATATCAGACAACTGAGCTGACATCATCAGTGTGCGACTCTCCCTGGCCCCAATGTAAGACCCCTAGTACCTGTTGTGATGCTGTAGTTGCCTTCTGTTCTGCCTGAGTCAAACGCCTCTGGAGACGACTGTTCTTCTCCTGATACTCTGCCATCTGCCTCTCGTACTAGACAACAACAGGACACATTTCAACCACAACATTAGAGACACTTCCCCTACTGGACCCAGCAACAATACACTGATATCACATTTCAACCACAACATTAGAGACACTTCCCCTACTGGACCCAGCAACAATACACTGATATCACATTTCAACCACAACATTAGAGACACTTCCCCTACTGGACCCAGCAACAATACACTGATATCACATTTCAACCACAACATTAGAGACACTTCCCCTACTGGACCCAGCAACAATACACTGATATCACATTTCAACCACAACATTAGAGACACTTCCCCTACTGGACCCAGCAACAATACACTGATATCACATTTCCTCATTATATTCATTATGATGCAGGTTGCTATTGGTTTCAAGGTGCGAGTAGTGTGTTGAATTCACGTAAGTTGAACAATTGTCTGTGTTCCTTTTTTAAAATCTTCTATAAAATGGTATGCGTGTGTGTGTATGTATGTATGTATGCGTGTGTTAGAGTCACCTCTACTATGGTCTCGTGGTCAGTCACCAGCTGGATCTCCAGTTCCTGACAACGTTGCTTCTGTCGACTCAGCTCACCCCTGAAACCAACAGACGGTGTCATAGTGGTCAGCGACCAATCATCAAACACATACGTATATCAAAACATCCACTCATCAACTAGCAACTGTGTCAAACAGTGGGCCATTTGGTCCGTAGCCTGTCAATCTCTCCCTTCTACATTGTGTGTAGGAGGCTTGAAACGTTGTTTTTACTGTGATCTGCAAAGTGAGAAAGAGCCAGGACAGCTTCTCAGAAGTTCAAAGCAGAATGGAAAATGTGGGCGTCTTCAAACCAAATGGGTGAGTTTGTAGACTTGCCTGTATGGACACTGGGCTATTATGGTGGAGTGTCAGTAAGAAGGTCAGATCACAGTTTATTGGTCATATACACACAGGTGTACCCAGTACATTGAACTAACTTGAGGCTGGTGAGTTTGGTCTGGAAGGTCAGGGTGAGGGTCTTGGCCTCCTCCTTCCAGCGCTGGCTGGTCTTCTGCTGGGCAGAGAGGAGGCGGGTCAGGTCAGCACTGGAGCTCCTACTGCTTTCCTCCAGCTCCCTGACCCGGGCTTCCAGACCCTGCTCCTTTAGGGAATACTCCTGCTCCATCTGGGAAACCTGTGGAGAGGAGGAGGGGAAGTGAGGGTGTGTGTGTATCCGACTGGACCTGCCCACCTGTTTAACCTCCTCTTGTTTTCACCCTCCTCTACCTGCTAGACCTGTCTCCCTCCTCATCTCCCACCTTCCTCTACCTGCTAGACCTGTCTCCCTCCTCATCTCCCACCTTCCTCTACCTGCTAGACCTGTCTCCCTCCTCATCTCCCACCTTCCTCTACCTGCTAGACCTGTCTCCCTCCTCATCTCCCACCTTCCTCCACCTGCTAGACCTGTCTCCCTCCTCATCTCCCACCTTCCTCTACCTGCTAGACCTGTCTCCCTCCTCATCTCCCACCTTCCTCTACCTGCTAGACCTGTCTCCCTCCTCATCTACCTGCTAGACCTGTCTCCCTCCTCATCTCCCACCTTCCTCTACCTGCTAGACCTGTCTCCCTCCTCATCTACCTGCTAGACCTGTCTCCCTCCTCATCTCCCTCATCTCCCTCCTCATCTCTGTTTCTACAGACTGGTCTTACCTGCTGTTACACCCGTCTCTGTGCGAGCAGCAAAGCCTTGCATAGTTGGTTTATATCCCCGTCCTTCCTCTACCCTGATCCCTCCCGTTCATACTGCATCCAGTCTGGTCTTAAAGGTGCTTAACCAGGTAGTCTCACCTGCTGCTTAGCTCTCCTCTGGGTCATCATGCTAGCCTTGCGTAGCTCCTCCATCTCCCTGCGGAGCTGCATGTTCTCCTGCTGCAGCTGGAGCCGCTCCTCGCTGACCCCGCTGCAGTCCTCCCTGGCTGCAGACAGAGACCCCTGCAGCCGCCGCACCTCCTCCTGGCACCGGGACAACTCCTCACTGTAGCTGTGGGGGGAAAGGGGAGGGAGGGGGAGAGAAGGGAGGAAGAGACAGAGGGGGCATTTAGATTACAAAGTACTGTATACACTTGGGTCAAGACAGATGACAGGCAGACTAAAAAAAAAGCACACTTAACAGCTGAACACAGATCTCAGATCAGCAGCTCAGACTAAGCACACAGAAATATATGTCTCACTCCATCTCCAGTTTCTTCATCTTGTTGTGTGTGCTCTGCAGGGTGATGTTCATGTCGTCCTTCAGTCTCTCAGCATTCAGAGACCTCTGGTGGAGAACCTCCATCTTCCTGTACTCTGGCTCTCCTCTACCCTCCTTATACACCTGGAGTACAGATGACATAGGAACAGGTTATAATGCATTAGAATGCTTCATAACCTCCATTCCCCATAAAGTTCCTCCACCACCTGTAGGAATGTACGATCCAGTTTGGTAAAACAATAGTATGACTTCTTCCCCAATCATCTCACCTCACCTTCTCCAGTTCCTCCTCTACAACCCCCTCCCCCTCACCTTCTCCACCCCCCCCTCACCTTCTCCACCCCCCCCCCCCCACCTCACCTTCTCCAGTTCCTCCTCCACCCCCCTCACCAGGTCCTCCCCCCCCCCCCCCTCACCTTCTCCAGTTCCTCCTCCACCCCCCCCTCACCTTCTCCAGTTCCTCCTTCACCCCCCCTCTCCAGGTCCTCCTCCACAACCCCCCTCACCTTATCCAGTTCCTCCTTCACCCCCCCCCCCCCTCTCCAGGTCCTCCTCCACAACCCCCACCCCCTCACCTTCTCCAGTTCCTCCTAACCCCCCCCCCTCTCCAGTTCCTCCTTCACCCCCCCCTCACCTTCTCCAGTTCCTCCTTCACCCCCCTCTCCAGGTCCTCCTCCACAACCCCCTCACCTTCTCCAGTTCCTCCTCCACAACCCCCCTCACCTTCTCCAGTTCCTCCTCCACAACCCCCCTCACCTTCTCCAGTTCCTCCTCCACAACCCCCACCCCCTCACCTTCTCCAGTTCCTCCTTCACCCCCCCTTCTCCAGTTCCTCCTTCACCCCCCTTCTCCAGTTCCTCCTTCACCCCCCTTCTCCAGGTCCTCCTCCACAATCCCCCTCACCTTCTCCAGTTCCTCCTCCACAACAACCCCCTCACCTTCTCCAGTTCCTCCTCCACAACCCCCCCACCTTCTCCAGTTCCTCCTCTTCTCCAGTTCCTCCTCCACCCCCCCCCACCTTCTCCAGTTCCTCCTCCACCCCCCCCACCTTCTCCAGTTCCTCCTCCACCCCCCCCCCCACCAGTTCCTCCTCCACCCCCCCCCCACCTTCTCCAGTTCCTTCTCCACCCCCCACCCACCTTCTCCAGTTCCTTCTCCACCCCCCTCTCCAGGTCCTCCTCCACAACCCCCCTCACCTTCTCCAGTTCCTCCTCCACTCCATCACCTTGTACAGGTCCTCCTCCACAACCCCCCCCACCTTCTCCAGGTCCTCCTCCACCCCCTCACCTTCTCCAGTTCCTCCTCCACCCCCCACCTTCTCCAGTCCCCGCCCCTCACCTTCTCCAGTTCCTTCTCCACCCCCCACCCACCTTCTCCAGTTCCTTCTCCACCCCCCACCCGCCCCTCTCCAGGTCCTCCTCCACAACCCCCCTCACCTTCTCCAGTTCCTCCTCCACTCCATCACCTTGTCCAGGTCCTCCTCCACAACCCCCTCACCTTCTCCAGTCCCCGCCCCCTCACCTTCTCCAGTTCCTCCTCCACCCCCTCACCTTCTCCAGTTCCTCCTCCACCCCCCTCACCTTCTCCAGTTCCTCCTCCACCCCCCCCTCACCTTCTCCAGTTCCTCCTCCACCCCCCTCACCTTCTCCCGTTCCTCCTCCACAACCCCCCTCACCTTCTCCAGGTCCTCCTCCACAACCCCCCTCACCTTCTCCAGTTCCTCCTCCACTCCATCACCTTCTCCAGGTCCTCCTCCACAACCACCCCCCCCCACCTTCTCCAGGTCCTCCTCCACCCCCCTCACCTTCTCCAGTTCCTCCTCCACCCCCCTCACCTTCTCCAGTTCCTCCTCCACCCCCCTCACCTTCTCCAGTTCCTCCTCCACCCCCCTCACCTTCTCCAGTTCCTCCTCCACCCCCCTCACCTTCTCCAGTTCCTCCTCCACAACCCCCTCACCTTCTCCAGTTCCTCCTCCACAACCTCCCTCACCTTCTCCAGTTCCTCCTCCACAACCCCCTCACCTTCTCCAGTTCCTCCTCCACAACCCCCCTCACCTTCTCCAGTTCCTCCTCCACAACCCCCCTCACCTTCTCCAGTTCCTCCTCCACTGCCCTCACCTTCTCCAGTTCCTCCTCCACTGCCCTCATCTCTCTCATGGACCTCTCCATCTGAGACTCTTTATCTGCACACTCCAGTTGTAGAGCCGACAACTCCTCAGCCATCCGATGGATCTGTGAGTTGCACTGTTTACGTACATTCTCTACCTGAAAGAAACACAATCCAGAACTAGTCAAGAACACCTGAAGTAACAACAGATAGTATACATCCCACATATTCTACCTGCTCTGTCACTTTAGCCAGCAGCATGCCATCCTGCATACCACTGCTGGCTTACTACTGAGGCTAAGCAGGGTTGATCCTGGTCAGTCCCTGGATGGGAGACCAGATGCTGCTGGAAGTGGTGTTGGAGGGCCAGTAGGAGGCACGCTTTCCTCTGGTCTAAAAAATATCCCAATGCCCCAGGGCAGTGATTGGGGACACTACCCTGTGTAGGGTGCAGTCTTTCGGATGGGACGTCATTAAGGTCATTAAAGATCCCATGGCACTTATTGTAAGAGAGGGGTGTTAACCCCGGTGTCCTGGCTAAATTCCTAATCTGCCCCTCAAACCATCATGGTCACCTAATAATCCCCAGTTCACGATTGGCTCATTCATCCCCCTCCTCTGCCCTGTAACTATTCAACAGGTCCTTGTTGTAAATGAGAACGTGTTCTCAGTCAACTTACCTGGTAAAATCACATAAAAATAAATAAACTTGACAAAACAATTATATTCTGTAAATCAGGCTTTTCAGAGGGAAATGCAGAGAGTTTCACCACAGTGAAATGCACACTGCAGCTTGTGCTATTTCAGTGTCCAGGCACGTCTACATTTAGACCCGAGTCTGACAGCCTGGTGAAGGCTAACATTAACAGGCTTGGGGCATTAGATCTTAAATCAAGAGCCATTAATAGAATGGTAATCACAGTCCCTCCCTGGTAAACAGCCAGGCAGAGAAGTCAGGTCAGGGAGTTCCTCAAGGAAAAACTATACGCACACTGCTGAGCTGCAAACAGATCATTTCAGAATTGGTTATAGTTAGGTTAGGGTTATGGTTAAAATTAGGTTAGGGTTTAGTTATGGTTAAAATTAGGTTAGGGTTTGGTTATGGTTAAAGTTAGGTTAGGGTTTGGTTATGGTTAAAGTTAGGTTAGGGTTTGGTTATGGTTAAAGTTAGGTTAGGGTTTGGTTATGGTTAAAGTTAGGTTAGGGTTTGGTTATGGTTAAAGTTAGGTTAGGGTTTGGTTATGGTTAAAGTTAGGTTAGGGTTTGGTTATGGTTAAAGTTAGGTTAGGGTTTGGTTAAAGTTAGGTTAGATTAGATTAGATTTAGATTAGTCGTTTTACAGGTCAGCAGTGTCCTTAGTCTTCCCCGTTCCTCTACTGAGAACACAGCATCAAGAGAGAATGTGGTCAGGAGGCAGCAGCTCTGTTCCTCTACTGAGAACACAGCATCAAGAGAGAACGTGGTCAGGAGGCAGCAGCTCTGTTCCTCTACTGAGAACACAGCATCAAGAGAGAACGTGGTCAGGAGGCAGCTCTGTTCCTCTACTGAGAACACAGCATCAAGAGAGAACGTGGTCAGGAGGCAGCAGCTCTGTTCCTCTACTGAGAACACAGCATCAAGAGAGAACGTGGTCAGGAGGCAGCTCTGTTCCTCTACTGAGAACACAGCATCAAGAGAGAACGTGGTCAGGAGGCAGCTCTGTTCCTCTACTGAGAACACAGCATCAAGAGAGAACGTGGTCAGGAGGCAGCTCTGTTCCTCTACTGAGAACACAGCATCAAGAGAGAACGTGGTCAGGAGGCAGCTCTGTTCCTCTACTGAGAACACAGCATCAAGAGAGAACGTGGTCAGGAGGCAGCAGCCTAACAGGTTGAGGTAGTAGTGTACTGGTGATGTATTGGAGATAATGAAACACTATGATAAAACGCCGGGACTAGGGTTAGAGAGGTTGGCTCAGGATGCCGGGACTAGCGTTAGAGAGGGTGGCTCAGGATGCCGGGACTAGCGTTAGAGAGGGTGGCTCAGAACGCCGGAACTAGCGTTAGAGAGGGTGGCTCAGGATGCCGGGACTAGGGTTAGAGAGGGTGGTTCAGGATACCAAGACTAGGGTTAGAGAGGGTGGCTCAGGATGCCGGGACTAGGGTTAGAGAGGGTGGCTCAGGATGCCGGTACTAGCGTTAGAGAGGGTGGCTCAGGATGCCGGTACTAGCGTTAGAGAGGGTGGCTCAGGATGCCGGTACTAGCGTTAGAGAGGGTGGTTCAGGATGCTGGGACAAGGGTTAGAGAGGGTGGTTCAGGATACCAAGACTAGGGTTAGAGAGGGTGGCTCAGGATGACGGGACTAGGGTTAGAGAGGGTGGCTCAGGATACCAAGACTAGGGTTAGAGAGGGTGGCTCAGGATGCCGGGACTAGGGTTAGGGTACAGTTGGAGGGGAGGACTTGGGTTAGCATTTTGAAAAAGGAGTTGAGAGTCACCTCTTTCCTGGTGCGTATGGCAGCATCCTGGATCAGTTGTCTGACAGCTTCATTCATCCTGTCCAGCTCCTCAGATTTCTGTTTCTCTCTCAACAGGGCCTGATAGGGAGATACATACCACCATCACAACCACCATCACAACCAGAGTTATGCTGAATGACAGATAGTCTCTGACCAGACAGAGATACATACCACCATCACAACCAGAGTTATGCTGAATGACAGATAGTCCTGACCAGACAGAGATCCCACCATCAGAGTTATGCTGAATGACAGATAGTCTCATACCACCATCACAACCAGAGTTATGCTGAATGACAGATAGTCCCTGACCAGACAGAGATACATACCACCATCACAACCAGAGTTATGCTGAATGACAGATAGTCTCTGACCAGACAGAGATACATACCACCATCACAACCAGAGTTATGCTAAATGACAGATAGTCTCTGACCAGACAGAGATACATACCACCATCACAACCAGAGTTATGCTGAATGACAGATAGTCTCTGACCAGACAGAGATACATACCACCATCACAACCAGAGTTATGCTGAATGACAGATAGTCTCTGACCAGACAGAGATACATACCACCATCACAACCAGAGTTATGCTGAATGACAGATAGTCTCTGACCAGACAGAGATACATACCACCATCACAACCAGAGTTATGCTGAATGACAGATAGTCTCTGACCAGACAGAGATACATACCACCATCACAACCAGAGTTATGCTGAAATGACAGATACACCAGACAGAGATACCACCATCACAACCAGAGTTATGCTAAATGACAGATAGTCTCTGACCAGACAGAGATACATACCACCATCACAACCAGAGTTATGCTGAATGACAGATAGTCTCTGACCAGACAGAGATACATACCACCATCACAACCAGAGTTATGCTGAATGACAGATAGTCTCTGACCAGACAGAGATACACACCATCACAACCAGAGTTATGCTGAATGACAGATAGTCTCTGACCAGACAGAGATACATACCACCATCACAACCAGAGTTATGCTAAATGACAGATAGTCTCTGACCAGACAGAGATACATACCACCATCACAACCAGAGTTATGCTAAATGACAGATAGTCTCTGACCAGACAGAGATACATACCACCATCACAACCAGAGTTATGCTGAATGACAGATAGTCTCTGACCAGACAGAGATACACATCATCACAACCAGAGTTATGCTAAATGACAGATAGTCACCAGACCAGACAGAGATACACATCATCACCAGAGTTATGCTAAATGACAGTCAGTCCCTGACCGGACAGAGGAGTGAAGGGTGTGAAGGAAGGGGTAGAGGGGGTTGTCTGACCTGGTGAGACAGAGAGAGGTTAGATTGTATCCAGGGAAGCAGACCGTAGCAGTAGAAGAGAGTATGTACCTGGTCCTTCTGTAGAGAGGCCTCCTCAGCCAGCTGGATGGAGTCTCTGACCTTGGAGAAGGCCTCGTAGCGCTCCTCCTCCAGAGAGGCACAGCGGACCTGCAGCTCCCCCACCTGACAGGTACACCTCGTTATACACCGCGCTATTTAGCTACATAACCTTGTAGATACTACGTTAAAATAGGGATGCCAAAAACTACAGTGTTCCCCACCTGCCTCTCCCACACCACCTGCTCCCTGCGTACACCCTCTGCCTCCTGGGTGGCTGCCTTCAACCTGCAGGAGACAGATGGGGACAGAAAGAGTTTAGCAGAAGGAATTGAAGAGAGATGCACTCAGCTTCCTGTGGAAGAGTCCGGAAGAGGAACTGGAGTGAGGATTACAGGTGTGTTTCACCTGGCCTCTAGCTGACTGAGGGCTGACTGGAGATGGTGGAGTCTTCGATCTGAGGCCTCCTCTCTACCATGAGCCTCTGCTGCGTCGTCCTCCTACACACACGATAAAGGGACTGAGGTTGAATCCTGCTGGTAAACTACGGCAGAGAACTAGAAGCCCTATTGTTTCCTACCCGTCTCTGCATCTGGTCCTGGACGTTCTGCATCAGCTTGGTCATCTCCTCCACCTTGGCTGTGGCCATCCTCAGATCTGCTTTGGCCGATCTGCAGTAGGAGTGGAAAGAGAGAAACAAATGAACCCTGCTCTCTGCAGTAGCACTGCCTGAAGAGCTACATTCCTGAGAGCCATTTTGGATCTAAATGTAGGAGGCCATTTTGGATCTGCAGTAATCTGTCCTGGGGACAATTGGCGGCCATTTTGAAACTGTAGTAGAGTGTACCTGAGCTGGTTGCGTAGCTCCTCCATCTCCGTGCTCTGTTCTGTCAGCGTCTTCAGGAACTGCTGGTTGGTCTGAGTGTGAGGCATGATGGCTTCAGTACACACACACTAAACTACTCACAAACACAAATGTCAACTCCTCCTCACACTACAATACAGAAGCACTACCTGGTAGACAGAAACAGAGAGAGGAAAGCCCTGGCCTCACTCCTCATTAATAATGTAGAAGATGGATACATTACTCTCCAGAAGCAGAAGGCCGGTGTGTGTGAGGTAAACCTGTACGGTCATTAGTTTACAGGCAAGTCTCTGACGTAACAGTGGATCCAGAACAGCCAGTTAGCGGGCGAGTGAGTCAGGAAGTCAGAATGATAGTGTGTTTAACAAGCATGGGGCAAAGCTGGGAGAGCAAATGGATTAGGCTCCTTCCTGTCTGCAAGCATTAAGACTGACTGACTGACTGACTGACTGACTGACTGACTGACTGACTGACTGACTGACTGACTGACTGACTGACTGGTCTAGTTAGTGTGGTGTGTTGTAGCCATGTGTAGAACAGACTGACTGACTGACTGACTGACTGACTGACTGACTGACTGACTGGTCTAGTTAGTGTGGTGTGTTGTAGCCATGTGTAAAACAGACTGACTGACTGACTGACTGGTCTAGTTAGTGTGGTGTGTTGTAGCCATGTGTAGAACAGACTGACTGACTGACTGACTGACTGACTGGTCTAGTTAGTGTGGTGTGTTGTAGCCATGTGTAGAACAGACTGACTGACTGACTGACTGGTCTAGTTAGTGTGGTGTGTTGTAGCCATGACTGACTGG
The DNA here is from genome assembly GCF_021184085.1 of Oncorhynchus gorbuscha. NCBI lineage: Eukaryota > Metazoa > Chordata > Actinopteri > Salmoniformes > Salmonidae > Oncorhynchus > Oncorhynchus gorbuscha. The sequence goes on from NW_025746767.1 coordinate 40,702, forward strand.
TCTAGTTAGTGTGGTGTGTTGTAGCCATGACTGACTGGTCTAGTTAGTGTGGTGTGTTGTAGCCATGACTGACTGGTCTAGTTAGTGTGGTGTGTTGTAGCCATGACTGACTGGTCTAGTTAGTGTGGTGTGTTGTAGCCATGACTGACTGGTCTAGTTAGTGTGGTGTGTTGTAGCCATGTGTAAAACAGACTGACTGACTGACTGACTGGTCTAGTTAGTGTGGTGTGTTGTAGCCATGTGTAAAACAGACTGACTGACTGACTGGTCTAGTTAGTGTGGTGTGTTGTAGCCATGTGTAAAACAGACTGACTGACTGACTGACTGGTCTAGTTAGTGTGGTGTGTTGTAGCCATGTGTAAAACAGACTGACTGACTGACTGACTGGTCTAGTTAGTGTGGTGTGTTGTAGCCATGTGTAAAACAGACTGACTGACTGACTGACTGGTCTAGTTAGTGTGGTGTGTTGTAGCCATGTGTAAAACAGACTGACTGACTGACTGGTCTAGTTAGTGTGGTGTGTTGTAGCCATGACTGACTGAAACAGACTGACTGACTGACTGACTGGTCTAGTTAGTGTGGTGTGTTGTAGCCATGTGTAAAACAGACTGACTGACTGACTGACTGGTCTAGTTAGTGTGGTGTGTTGTAGCCATGTGTAAAACAGACTGACTGACTGACTGACTGACTGGTCTAGTTAGTGTGGTGTGTTGTAGCCATGTGTAAAACAGACTGACTGACTGACTGACTGACTGGTCTAGTTAGTGTGGTGTGTTGTAGCCATGACTGACTGACTGACTGACTGACTGACTGACTGACTGACTGGTCTAGTTAGTGTGGTGTGTTGTAGCCATGTGTAAAACAGACTGACTGACTGACTGACTGGTCTAGTTAGTGTGGTGTGTTGTAGCCATGTGTAAAACAGACTGACTGACTGACTGACTGACTGACTGACTGGTCTAGTTAGTGTGGTGTGTTGTAGCCATGTGTAAAACAGACTGACTGACTGACTGGTCTAGTTAGTGTGGTGTGTTGTAGCCATGTGTAAAACTGACTGACTGACTGACTGACTGGTCTAGTTAGTGTGGTGTGGTGTAGCCATGTGTAAAACTGACTGACTGGTTTAGTTAGTGTGGTGTGTTGTAGCCATGTGTAAAACAGACTGACTGACTGACTGACTGGTCTAGTTAGTGTGGTGTGTTGTAGCCATGTGTAAAACAGACTGACTGACTGACTGACTGGTCTAGTTAGTGTGGTGTGTTGTAGCCATGTGTAAAACAGACTGACTGACTGACTGACTGACTGACTGACTGACTGACTGACTGACTGACTGACTGGTCTAGTTAGTGTGGTGTGTGGTAGCCATGTGTAAAACAGACTGACTGACTGACTGACTGACTGACTGGTCTAGTTAGTGTGGTGTGTTGTAGCCATGTGTAAAACAGACTGACTGACTGACTGGTCTAGTTAGTGTGGTGTGTTGTAGCCATGTGTAAAACAGACTGACTGACTGACTGGTCTAGTTAGTGTGGTGTGTTGTAGCCATGTGTAAAACAGACTGACTGACTGACTGACTGACAGACTGACTGACTGACTGGTCTAGTTAGTGTGGTGTGTTGTAGCCATGTGTAGAACAGACTGACTGACTGACTGGTCTAGTTAGTGTGGTGTGTTGTAGCCATGTGTAAAACAGACTGACTGACTGACTGACTGACTGACTGACTGACTGACTGACTGACTGACTGACTGACTGACTGACTGACTGGTCTAGTTAGTGTGGTGTGTTGTAGCCATGTGTAAAACAGACTGACTGACTGACTGGTCTAGTTAGTGTGGTGTGTTGTAGCCATGTGTAAAACAGACTGACTGACTGACTGACTGACTGACTGACTGACTGACTGACTGACTGACTGACTGGTCTAGTTAGTGTGGTGTGTTGTAGCCATGTGTAAAACAGACTGACTGACTGACTGACTGGTCTAGTTAGTGTGGTGTGTTGTAGCCATGTGTAAAACAGACTGACTGACTGACTGACTGGTCTAGTTAGTGTGGTGTGTTGTAGCCATGTGTAAAACAGACTGACTGACTGACTGACTGGTCTAGTTAGTGTGGTGTGTTGTAGCCATGTGTAAAACAGACTCATTATTTACCAATGACCCAACATTCTACATTCTATATCAGAAACACTATTATAACGTTACACACACACACATATATATTTGACCTAGTGATTGGCTGCAACTTACAGATTCCAGTTTCTGATTGGTGACTTGGAGTTTCTGGATGTGCTGCTGGAATTGTATCAGTTGATCCTATGACGAAAAATAATAAAGGGGCGGGGTTAATGACAACTTCCCTCACATCACTTCCTCTTAGACGACGACATTGAATTAATCTGAACTACGGACACAAAGTAAAACTCAAAGCTTGTACCAACTTCTAGCATTACAGAGGTTTAGAAGCAGCAACGATCTGCTCCACTCACTGATCTCAATGGGAGAGGGATGAAATCCATAACAACGCTGCCCTCTGGGGGGGCCAAACTGGGAGAAGGATCTACCTTGAGGCGCTGTTGCTCGGCAACATGGAGCTGTCCGTCAGAGGTGGTTATCTGGTAGAGCTGCTGTAAACGGTCCAGCTCCTGGGCTGAGGCCTGCCACAGCTCCATGGCCTGGTCTCGCTCCTACACACACACACACACTTCATTATATGCACACTTCAATATATGCACACTTCAATATATGCACACTTCAATATATGCACACTTCAATATATGCACACTTCAATATATGCACACAACATTTTAGTCACTTCAGATAAAGATTAACTGCAGCATATGGTCAATCATCCAGACAGCTCTTATAGTAGGGTGTATGTATAATGCAAACACAACAGGGATAATTTACACACAATGTTCACATCAATAGCTCACAGTTGTTCAGTCATGTCATCAATGGTCTCATCCAGAGAGCCTTACAGTCATTACACTGATAGGAACACACACACGCCCATCATCACACAACACATCCACAAACCACAACACTGGAATCACCTTCACATACTGCGCCACACATCCATTATACGGCCAACACATCCACAAACCACAACACTGCGAATCACCTTCATTATACGCGCCACAACCATTATACTGCGCCACATCCACACACACACAACGGAATCACCTTCACACGGAACACAACGCATTATACTGGAACACATCCACACACGCACACTGGAATCACACACGCGCCATATCATTATCCACACACGTGGAACCTGTACAGAGAGCTGGATCTGTTGGTGAAGGTTGCTGATGAGCCCCTCGTCCCCCAGTGTGTCCCCCTCCACCCCTGGTCCCGTACTGACTGGGAGGGTCTGCAGCTGCCTCTCTACGGACTCCCTCAGCTCGGCATGCAGCCTGGATGGGAGACAGGCAACACACACACAGCATTAACTTACCTCATTGGTGTAAAAAGGGACCGGCAGGCTGTGGTCAGAGTAGTGAAGTTTAAACCGTACCGTTCATTCTCCTTGACCACCGTGTCCAGCTTCAGTCTGATGGCAGTCATCTGCATCTTGGAGTTCAAAGTGTGAGATAAAGATTAACTGTCCATCACTTTGGAAATATATTGTAGTCAATCATAAAATATCTCCAATGTAAAACACAATCCTTACATTTTGTTGTAGTCAGACACCAAAAGATGAATGAACAAACAGAACAGGGATAATTTAGACAAATGTTCACCTGGTAGCTCTGCAAACCACAGTCATGTCATCCATGTGCAGGTCATACTCTGATAGGAGGGGAGCCATTATACTGGAACACATCCACAAACCACAACACTGGAATCACCTTCATTATACTGGAACACATCCACAAACCACAACACTGGAATCACCTTCATTATACTGGAACACATCCACAACACTGGAATCACCTTCATTATACTGGAACACAACCATTATACTGGAACACATCCACAAACCACAACACTGGAATCACCTTCATTATACTGGAACACATCCACAAACCACAACACTGGAATCACCTTCATTATACTGGAACACAACCACAAACCACAACACTGGAATCACCTTCATTATACTGGAACACAACCATTATACTGGAACACATCCACAAACCACAACACTGGAATCACCTTCATCAGACTGGAACACAACCATTATACTGGAACACATCCACAAACCACAACACTGGAATCACCTTCATCAGACTGGAACACAAGCACAATACTGGAAATCACCTATCTCAGACTGGAACACAAGCACAATACTGGAAATCACCTATATCAGACTGGAACACAAGCACAATACAAATCACCTATATCAGACTGGAACACAAGCACAATACTGGAATCACCTTCATCATACTGGAACACAAGCACAAACACATACTGGAAATCACCTATATCAGACTGGAACACAAGCACAATACTGGAAATCACCTATATCTGGAACACAAGCACAATACTGGAAATCACCTTATCAGACTGGAACACAAGCACAATACTGGAAATCACCTATCCAGACTGGAACACAAGCACAACACTGGAAATCACCTTATCAGACTGGAACACAAGGAAATCACATATCATACTGGAAATCACCTATATCAGACTGGAACACAAGCACAATACTGGAAATCACCTATATCAGACTGGAACACAAGCACAATACTGGAAATCACCTATATCAGACTGGAACACAAGCACAATACTGGAAATCACCTATATCAGACTGGAACACAAGCACAATACTGAAAATCACCTATATCAGACTGGAACACAAGCACAATACTGGAAATCACCTATATCAGACTGGAACACAAGCACAATACTGGAAATCACCTATATTTGACTGGAACACAAGCACAATACTGGAAATCACCTATATCAGACTGGAACACAAGCACAATACTGGAAATCACCTATATTTGACTGGAATGACCTATTGCTAATTTGTCAAACACTTATCCAGAGAAACTTAGTCAATGCATTCAACTAAGGTGGGTAAGAAAATCAAAAATCACAGTCACTGTAAACTATTTATTTTACATTTAATTTAACACTACTGACCTTTATCATTTCTCAAATATAGACATACCGACTCAAATAGTTCACGTCGTCTAGTGACCCACCAAATAAACAACGCTTCTAAAAACAGTTGTTGTAATTGTGAATTGGCACGTGGCCGAGGAAATTGCAACAAAAACATAAACTTCGCCAACACTAGCCCTGCTGATGTAAAAAGTTAGACCAACTCAACTGTTTTTTTCCAGTCAAGAGTTAAACATCACCCTTATTAACTGTGATAAAGATGTAGATTGATAACAGAGAAAACATCTACGCTGTTACATTAGAGATTCAAAGGTCTCCTGGTCAGTACAGGTGAGTGTCTATCGCTTGTCGTCTTAGGAACTTAGGAACAGGCGTCGCTTGTCGGAACAGGCGTCTTAGGAACAGGCGTCGCTTCGTCGTCTTAGGAACAGGCGTCGCTTGTCGTCTCAGGAACAGGCGTCGCTTGTCGTCTCAGGAACAGGAACAGGCGTCGCTTGTCGTCTTAGGAACAGGCGTCGCTTGTCGTCTTAGGAACAGGCGTCGCTTGTCGTCTTAGGAACAGGCGTCGCTTGTCGTCTTAGGAACAGGCGTCGCTTGTCGTCTTAGGAACAGGCGTCGCTTGTCGTCTTAGGAACAGGCGTCGCTTGTCGTCTTAGGAACAGGCGTCGCTTGTCGTCTTAGGAACAGGTATCACTTGTTGTTGGTGCTATGAGGTTTATCATATTTTAACTCTCCATCTTTGAATGTGCTGTAGATCTGAGCTCGACATATGTTGCAAGATGGGTGTTGAACGTCTCCAGATGGGATGGTGATAGATGTCTTCCATGTCCAATGAAATTGGACTTTACGTAGCCGCAACATATACAGTCAAGTGTTGCAACAGTAAAGCGCCGGTCATCAGCGTTGACATCTTTTTGTTGGTTCTCGTCATTAGAAGAAGAGGGCAGTGAGAAGAAGAAAAAAGTGGACATTCATAACTTCCTTCACTGTTGTCGTGTCGATGTTGGTTTTGACCCTTGGTCTTTACTTCGGACTGGTGGTGAAACAGGTAGCCCACCCTCAGCAAAACACGACCTTTAACCTTTAAGAGGCTGGAACATGGGCTGTGTTCCGTATGACACCCTACTCCACTACTTCTGATAAGAACCCTATGGGCAGCGCACTGATGAAAAGAAGTGCACTATTTTGTGAATAGAGTGCCATTTAGGGGACACACATAGGCTTCGGTTGCTAAAGAGGGTCATGTCACTGTTGGGTGACAGCAGGGCGCGGGTTGTTCATGTCTTACCTCTGGTCAGACAGCCAGGGGGCTGGGGTCTCTGTGTGTGTCTCCTCTACAGCCAGGGGGCTGGGGTCTCTGTGTGTGTCTCCTCTACAGCCAGGGGGCTGGGGTCTCTGTGTGTGTCTCCTCTACAGCCAGGGGCTGGGGTCTCTGTGTGTGTCTCCTCTACAGCCAGGGGCTGGGGTCTCTGTGTGTGTCTCCTCTACAGCCAGGGGGCTGGGGTCTCTGTGTGTGTCTCCTCTACAGCCAGGGGGCTGGGGTCTCTGTGTGTGTCTCCTCTACAGCCAGGGGCTGGGGTCTCTGTGTGTGTCTCCTCTACAGCCAGGGGGCTGGGGTCTCTGTGTGTGTCTCCTCTACAGCCAGGGGCTGGGGTCTCTGTGTGTGTCTCCTCTACAGCCAGGGGGCTGGGGTCTCTGTGTGTGTCTCCTCTACAGCCAGGGGGCTGGGGTCTCTGTGTGTGTCTCCTCTACAGCCAGGGGGCTGGGGTCTCTGTGTGTGTCTCCTCTACAGCCAGGGGGCTGGGGTCTCTGTGTGTGTCTCCTCTACAGCCAGGGGGCTGGGGTCTCTGTGTGTGTCTCCTCTACAGCCAGGGGCTGGGGTCTCTGTGTGTGTCTCCTCTACAGCCAGGGGGCTGGGGTCTCTGTGTGTGTCTCCTCTACAGCCAGGGGGCTGGGGTCTCTGTGTGTGTCTCCTCTACAGCCAGGGGGCTGGGGTCTCTGTGTGTGTCTCCTCTACAGCCAGGGGGCTGGGGTCTCTGTGTGTGTCTCCTCTACAGCCAGGGGGATGGGGTCTCTGTGTGTGTCTCCTCTACAGCCAGGGGGCTGGGGTCTGTGTGTCTCCTGGGGTCTCTCCTCTAGCCCAGGGGGCTGGGGTCTCTCTGTGTGTCTCCTCTACAGCCAGGGGGCTGGGGTCTCTCTGTGTGTCTCCTCTACAGCCAGGGGGCTGGGGTCTCTGTGTGTGTCTCCTCTACAGCCAGGGGGCTGGGGTCTCTGTGTGTGTCTCCTCTACAGCCAGGGGGCTGGGGTCTCTGTGTGTCTCCTCTACAGCCAGGGGGCTGGGGTCTCTGTGTGTGTCTCCTCTACAGCCAGGGGGCTGGGGTCTCTGTGTGTGTCTCCTCTACAGCCAGGGGGCTGGGGTCTCTGTGTGTGTCTCCTCTACAGCCAGGGGGCTGGGGTTGTTCATCTCTTACCTCTGGTCAGACAGCCAGGGGGCTGGGGTCTCTGTGTGTGTCTCCTCTTCACCCTGCAGAAACAGAGCATTTAGAAAGCTCTCAGGCCTGACTCCTCCTAGCATTACTCATACTCAAAATCTAATGGATTTTATCATCTAGGCCATATTCTGTGGTTTATATTTTTGGCAGTGTGCTGCAGTGGTGGAAAAAGTACTCAATTGTAAAAGTAACGATGCCTTAATAGAAAAATGACTCCAGTAAAAGTGAGTCACCCGGTAAAATAATCCTTTAATTGACGGATAGCCAGGGTCACGCTGCAACGCTCAGACATCATTTACAAACTAAGCATGTGTGTTGAGTGAGTCCACCAGGTCAGAGGCATTAGGGATGACCAGGGATATTCTCTTGATGTGTGTGAGAAACAGACCCTTTTCCTGTGCAACTAAGCATTCAAAATGTAACGAGTACTTTTGGGTGTCAGGGAAAATGTATGGAGTAAAAAGTACATTATAGGCTACCAGCTAATGTTTGACCATTGCTAACGAACATTGGTTTATCTCTTTGGCACCGAGCAGTGTCGACTGCAACTGATAAATAATAGACTGTTGCTATATCACAGCAAAACCCTTTCACACATTACAGTACCTGTGGTGCTGATGTGGCTTCAGAGCGGTGCCTATCCTGATAGTGACTCAAGGCAGAGTTCAGCCTTTGGACTGCAATGATAAATACAGTATGAAATCAGATGCTAGACAATAACAATGACATAAATATAATATGCAAAGCTTGTGAAAGGGTATGGCTGTGGCTAGCTGCAATGCAACCAAGAGAATTTGACATTGTGCTGGACTCTTTCAAAAGTCTCCTGGTTGCATCACAGGTAGGCTATGGCTAGAATGGATATGACAACAAGACTTGTAGCGAGTATTCAGAGATTATCCAATTAACCTTGATCACGCAAAAACTCGACTTCAGTGGACATCTTGCATTGAATCTGCACAAGAAAAGACCGCACATATTACTTAAAAAGAGATCGATAGCTACCGTAAACCATACATGCCCTCTGTCTTGCTAGTTACAACACAAGCTTGCTACAAACACAACACGGGCTTGTACAATCAACAGGTGGTTTTCAAAAGATTCGGGGAATAAGATAGTTGATTTGCTGGGCGAGCCCTTGTCATGACCCTGAAAAACAACAATTGTTGTTTAATTAATGTTTACTGATAGCTGGCGGGTTACTAGGCGTAACTAGCTAAGCACATTCTGAGTCAGCAGGCACTGACTGCTGTGTGATATCGTGTGAGCGACAAGCATTTAAATGCGTAAAAACAGCTTTTCGCTTGCACATATCACGTAATCTGACCAAATAATGTTGGCTACAAGCTATACGATTAATTGTGCTATGTGCAATTCCATCTTTACGCCAAAGCAAACAAATTAAACTAACCGTTTAATGTCTCGATAATCCTTCCGCCGTCGATTTAAAGAAGGGCACGGCTGAAAAACCAATCACAAAAAAGAAGTGCAACCGCCTATTCTGCCCCCATAAATTAGAAACATACAAACAGTTCCACCTATTTCATGGGACACAGTTTAAACCTGGCATCAATCAATTAGATATGAAACGCCATTTCAATATGTAAACAAATGTACTTCGAGACTGTTGTACTGGGTTGCTTGCCAACTGATTCCGTATTTATTCCACCCAAGAACATCTGATAGGGAAGATATATCATAATATGATCATACCAGGAAGTTGATACTCCATTGAAAGTGCATTATCTCTTTGGCACGAGCTACTGTATGTATTTTGATAACAAGCTAAATATATAGGCATCACACCAGCGCGAAACTGGATTAATCTTCTTACAAAGTAAGTAACGTTAGCCTTCCTATCAGTCATGATGCACCGATTGTGGACATCGGTGTCGCTAAAAGCGGTTATCTTCCTCTATGTACTTACATGCGCAGAATTTAAAATGGTAAGTTTAGTACAAGTTTTATGTTTTCCAAATGAATGCATTGTGCCATACGTATGCGGCTACTACGAATAACACTGCTCTTGGTCTACCATGCTGGCACCAGTGTGCGGGGCAGGCTTATTGTAGCCTGGTCTCAGACGTGTTAGTAGGCAATAATAGTTCATGTTTTCAGTTGTGTCATCGAAATCAGTAAATCGAAGCATGTTTTTGGACTCATTCAGTAGTTTTTTTTAATTAAGTAAAATCCTGTTGAATCCTGTTTATTCCTAAATCATAAATTGGAAAATTATAATGTTGATGTTTCAAGGGGTGTATTCATTACGCAAACCATTTACCGTTTAAGAACCAAACGGAAGCAAACAGGGGTAATCCTTTCCCAAAATTGAACGGCAGTCCCTCCGTTTCGTTCCATTTAAGAAACGTTTTGTAACAGAATCGGCGTGATGAATATGCCCCCGATTTGAGATTTTTAGCCCAGTGTCTAAACACCCGTTTTAAATGTCCAAAATAATAATAATGATATGCTTCAATTGTTTGATATTTGAACATTATAAAAAACTCCCTACACACGTGTCACACCTATATTTTGCTAAATGAGCACTGAATTAGCAGAATATCGGCCAAAATCCATCTTGCGCAATCTTCTCCCATTGCCGGTGTTCCGGACACTGGGCTTCCATTTGGAGGTGAGTGAAAACACCAACCTGATGCTTTACATTAATATGTAGGTGAAATGTCTCATTGTTCTGTCTGTGGCGTTTAGTTCTTCTTCTATGATATAATGGCGGTCCGCAAACAAATGTTTAAGGTGCATACTGCCACCTACTGTGCTCAATCACGATTAGTTCCACATGTCTAAATCCTCCTACCTTTAAAAAAAGTAATTTTTTATCTTTTATTTAACTAGGCAAGTCAGTTACAAACAAATATTTATTTACAATGATGGCCTAGGAACAACTGCTTGATCAAGGGCAGAACGACAGCTTTTTACCTTGTCAGCTCGTTGGATTCGATCTAGCAACCCTTCAGTTACTGGCCCAACGCTCTAACCACTAGGCTACCTAACTCTGTACTTTTGACAAAATAAAAAATGAGGTCTACTAACTTCTAAAAGACCCTCTGCCATCCCCCAGTTCCATTTAGCCTCCATAGTTCCATTTAGCCTCCATAGTTCCATTTAAGCCTCCATAGTTCCATTTAAGTAAGCCTCCATAGTTCCATTTAAGCCTCCATAGTTCCATTTAAGCCTCCATAGTTCCATTTAGTCTCCATAGGTACATAATTAGCTCCATAGTTCCATTTAGCCTCCATAGTTCCATTTAAGCCTCCATAGTTCCATTTAGTCTCCATAGGTACATAATTAGCTCCATAGTTCCATTTAGCCTCCATAGTTCCATTTAAGCCTCCATAGTTCCATTTAGTCTCCATAGGTACATAATTAGCTCCATAGTTCCATTTAGCCTCCATAGTTCCATTTAAGCCTCCATAGTTCCATTTAAGCCTCCATAGTTCCATTTAGTCTCCATAGGTACATAATTAGCTCCATAGTTCCATTTAGCCTCCATAGTTCCGTTTAAGCCTCCATAGTTCCATTTAGTCTCCATAGGTACATAATTAGCTCCATAGTTCCATTTATCCTCCATAGTGTCTATGCAGCAGCCTGAATGTTTGACTTCCCTAGTATTGGTGCTGCTGTCAACTCCTGCACTCATTGTCAAGCCCAGGAATGAACATGATATCACAAATGGATCTGGGACTTGGCTGTTGGTCTTTACACAGCATAGTCTAATCCCATTGTAAATACAAAACAGCAAAACCCATAACCAATCGTTCTCTCTGCCAGACTGAGATGGAGTTTGTGATCAGCACCACATGGGACAGCCTTCCTGTGGATCATGACCCTGTGAAGGTGACGTTTTCTCCCGGGGATGGAGGGATGAAGATGCAGGTGTCTGCTCCCTTCTTCAACAACCCTCCTGGTCCCTCCGGGCCTCCAGGACAGCCCTTCCCTGGCCTCTGGAACTATGAAGGTGGGTAGAGAGAGTTATAACAGGACAGCCCTTCCCTGGCCTCTGGAACTATGAAGGTGGGTAGAGAGTTATAACAGGACAGCCCTTCCCTGGCCTCTGGAACTATGAAGGTGGGTAGAGAGAGTTATAACAGCACAGCCCTTCCCTGGCCTCTGGAACTATAAAGGTGGTTAGAGAGAGTTATAACAGGACAGCCCTTCCCTGGCCTCTGGAACTATGAAGGTGGGTAGAGAGAGTTATAACAGGACAGCCCTTCCCTGGCCTCTGGAACTATAAAGGTGGTTAGAGAGAGTTATAACAGGACAGCCCTTCCCTGGCCTCTGGAACTATAAAGGTGGGTAGAGAGAGTTATAACAGGACAGCCCTTCCCTGGCCTCTGGAACTATAAAGGTGGTTAGAGAGAGAACAGTGGTGGTTTGTTCTGGTCGTGGGGGTAATTGCATAATCATAACTATTACTACCATAATAATTGTGAAGTGAATATTGAATGTATCGTTGATTGCTCATCTTTTATTGCTTGTTGATGTTTTTTCAGTCATCCTACTTTAGGCCACATAGACACAACGAGATGGTTTTCAATGAGTATAATATAACCCTGTTGATGTTTTTTCAGTCATCCTACTTTAGGCCACATAGACACAACAAGATGGTTTTCAATGCGTATAATATAACCCAGTTGATATTTTTTCTCTACAGTGGTTGAGGCGTTCTTTCTGGACAGTACTACTGTGAACTATCTAGAGGTGGAAGTGTGTCCGTAAGTAGAGCCGTTCTCTAAAGGCGTTGATGGTCTGATTGATGGTTCTCCAGTAGCACTATACTGATTATTGCTCTTCTGTTGCAGACATGGACAACACTTGGTGTTACTGCTCTCTGGAAGAGGTCACGCATTCATGGTACGTGAACACCCTCACATCCTCCCTATGAATGGATGGGACTGGATGGATGAATGCCTGGATGGATGAATGAATGACTGATGGATGGATGAATGAATGGATGGATGAATGACTGAATGGATGGATGGATGAATGAATGGATGAATGACTGGATGGATGGAATGAATGACTGAATGGATGAATGGATTGAATGATGGATGGATGGATGAATGACTGAATGGATGAATGAATGATTGATGGATGAATGACTGAATGGATGGATGAATGATTGAATGGATGAATGACTGAATGGATGGATGGATGAATGACTGAATGGATGGATGAATGACTGAATGGATGAATGACTGAATGGATGGATGAATGACTGAATGGATGGATGAATGACTGAATGGATGAATGACTGAATGGATGGATGAATGATTGAATGGATGGATGAATGAATGAATGGATGAATGAATGAACAATGGAAATGACAATGTATGGATGAATGACTGATGGATGGATGAATGATTGAATGGATGAATGACTGAATGGATGGATGGATATGGATGGATGGATGAATGAGACCTGAATGGATGGATGAATGACTGAATGGATGGATGGATGAATGAATGAGTGAATGGATGGATGAATGACTGAATGGATGGATGAATGATTGAATGGATGAATGAATGATTGAATGTTTTTGGATGGATGAATGAACAATGCCTCTGAATGACGGATTGACCATCAATGGAGGAAATGAGGTGGGATGGATGAATGAATGATTGAATGGATGCTACTTCCCCCTGGATGAATGAATGATGGATGAATGAATGACTGAATGGATGGAATGACGAATGACCCTGAATGATTGGATGCTGACCTGGATGGATGGGACAGAATGGATGAATGGACTGGATGGATGAATGATTGAATGGATGAAAGTATTTACAGATGGATGGATGAATGACTGACATGGATGGATGATGTAAAATGATTAAATGGATGAATGATTGAATGGATGGATGGATGGATGAATATGAATGGATGGATGAATGACTGAATGGATGGATGGATGAATGATTGAATGGATGAACGAATGATTGAATGGATGGATGGATGGATGATGATGAATGGATGGATGAATGACTGAATGGATTAATTATGAAATGACTGAATGGATGGATGAATACAATGGATGGATGATTGATTTGTCATGGATTAATTAATGAATTAATGATCATGAATGAACAATGGAACAGTACAATGTATTACACTTATATCTTATGAATATTTAGTTCTGCCCCAATATATTTCATCTAGTTATATTCACACAGACCTGTATTTTCAAAACCCTAACAGTAATCTAAGGGTCCAACAGATACAGTCATCAGTTTGGTTTTAAACCAATATTTTGTTTTTGTTTCCAGCAACAACTGCCTCTGTCGTTCACGGCAACCATCACAGGAAACAGGTGGGAGGGTGAGGCTCTTCTTGACCCTGGTGCTACTTCCCCCTAACGTGAACAGAACTCGTACGCCATCCACGGGTCCGGGGCGGGGCGTACCTACGAGTCCTCTACCCCGTCCCCCAGGCTGACCTAGTGGAGGGACAGAAGCCCAACTTGTGAGTCTGTTTATTGCCTTCAGAAAGTATTTACAGACCGTAATGTTTTCCACATTGTGTTGTTGTTACAGCCTGAATGTAAAATGGATTAAATGCTTGCCGTGCTTCTACACCTGCATTGCTTGCTGTTTGGGGTTTTAGGCTGGGTTTCTGTACAGCACTTTGAGATATCAGCTGATGTGCGAAGGGCTATGTAAATACATTTGATTTGATTACAAAAAATAATTTGTCACTGGCCTACACAGAATA